>NC_134356.1:42875235-43060235 GCF_048569485.1 Anomaloglossus baeobatrachus | reverse complement strand
GACTGAAGGGGGCACAGCAGTCCATTTACAGTTTTACCTTCCACAGTGGCACTTGAATGGGGTTGTGTTGCAGCTGTTTGAGGAGAGCCCAGATAACAAATATGGGGTCCTCAATAATTTTCTTCTTGGGATGGCCAGGTATGTCAGAAGCCAGACCTTGACAATCATAAAGTTATGGCAAACACCAAACGTATGATCATAGGGTTCAAGGAATATCAAAGCCAGTGTCACCTCCGAGCCTTACTCCGGTGCTCCATACACAATAGATAGCTGGGTTCAAGAAATATCAAAGCCAATGTCACCTCCGAGCCTTACTCCGTTGCTCCATGCACTATAGATAGCTGGGTTTAAGAAATATCAAAGCCAGTGTCATCTCCAAGCCTTCCTCAGGGGCTCCACACACAATAGGTAGCTGGGTTTAAGAAAAATCAAAGCCAGTGTCATCTCCGAGCCTTTGTCGGGGATCCATACACAATAGATAGCTTGGTTCAAGAAATATCAAAGCCAATGTCACCTCAAAGCCTTCCGCAGGAGCTCCATACACAATGGGTAGTTGTCGGCCATACGATGGCTCAGCCGATCCTTCAGCCGACATCCATCTGTTCTGACTCTTCCATATACTGCAGAGCGAGAGATCTTGCGTTCTCCATGAGAGATCCTCCTCTAATTGCCAAGAAAAAAAGGATCGATGGTCCAAAATTGGACATGCTGGATCCTTAACTGTCAGAGAAGAGTTGTGAAGCCCCCGTACACATTAGACTGTCACTCGAACCTACTGATATTAGTGGGTACAGTATGGGGGCCATTTGGCCAAGTAGTAATGATTATTCTTACTACTTCGGTTGCCATTGCCATTTTTTCAACCCCATACCCTCTCCAGAGACTTGAGCACTCCTCCTTATGAAGATGACCCTAGAAATTTAGACCGTTCCATTAGGCAAAAAATATTTCCTGGGTGACCATCAAATGAGACTCTCATCGATCAGCATTAATCAGTGCGTAAATTTGATGGCAAGTGTTCAATTCCTGTTCAGCCCCACCAATGGGGATATGAAACTTTACACAGGTCTTCTGAAAATGATCAGTCAATATGCATGGATATGGGTCCTACAGAGTGAGAAATGCTCTTTTAAGGTCTCCCAATGCTTACGCCCCAATGTCTTACACAAGATAGTAAGTTCCGTTGTATGATATGGTCTTCATTGGCAAGACAAATACATTCATACCTGCTTGGACCTTTTTATCATATTTGTCCTGAAGAGATTTTGGCATGTGAGAATGGAGCAAAGGTCTTGTGGTGAATCTGATCTGTGTGGACCTTTTAAGTGTTTATGTCCTTGGTATTTGTCAATTTGGTCAGTATTTGCCGAAAATGGAGTTTCTTTGCTCCAGAGTGGAAAGAAGAGGAGGCCATTGCCAGCATGGGCTTGTGCGAGGCCTGACTTTGACACTGTGTTGAGCCTAGTTGTGTCCAATGGGTGCTATGGTGCAGGAAGAGGAGGAGGAGGATATATAAGGAAAAAGGAGTGCAGTAAAGCTGTGTGCGGCAGTGGCCACATGGCTGGACAGGGAAGCCAGCTGGTTGTTGTGAGCGCAGCTGGACCAATGTATATGGCAAATAGAAAGTCTATGACCTAACAGAACTCCACTGACCATTGCATCTGTTCCAGAAGACATAGGACTTGTCCGGTGAAAAGCTGCCACTGTGGACTTCTCTAAAGAGAGACCATGCTTGTGGGGCACTACAGCTACATCTTCAATATTCCTCCTTTGGGCGTAGATTTTTTTTTTCAACACTGTGACATCCCTGTTACATTGTATCTAAAGTTAGTCCCTGTGTGGTCCCCAATATGTCCCCTTTTAATCGGAACTTGGACTTTTATTGGTTATTGTTTGGGAGCATTTTCTGGTTGTGAGCACATAAATATAGATCTACAGACCCCACTGCATCCGGCAGTTGGGAACCATGGAAAGTACTGGCATAGTGGCCATTGTGACCCACTGAGGCGCAGATCAAGTTTTTAGTAGAGTCACTGGTGCACGGTGGGGCTAAGAGTAGAGGCGGAACGGTCTGTCACAGAGGATAGCCACTCCAATACCTATAGCTGCACGGTCAGGACAGTCTATGGATCATGTCGTCAATTTAGACCCAGCTTAATTTGGTGTACACTTCTGCAGAGATTGAGATCCAGACTAAAGCATTGTTTTATTTGGGTGTTACAGTGTTTGCAAAATTCCTGTAAGCCACATGTACAGAAATGGTGGCCAACTAGAAATCAGGGAAAGCAACAAAGACAGAGCTAGAAGATTAAATATGTGATTACTAAACCATGGAGAAAGTAGCTAGGAGTAACTCGAATGTAAAATGTTGACAGTGGTGTACAATGTTAAAGTAAGGAAAGAGTTAATGCCTGCCAAAAAAGTTCTTAGGGTGTGAGATTTCACCTTTGGAACAAAGATTTGTTTTAGGGTAGGTGGCTAAGCTGGATGGAGGCTGGAAGTGTCTTTATTTATTATGCAGTTATGTATTCTACTATTTGCTATCATGTAAGAAATGCTTAAACCTATGTATGGTATGTGTAACGATTCCTCTGTGCAGAGCATCTCGCACAACTAGAAGATGCTCTGCTTGGTTTTCCTAAGCACTGAGCTGGCAGGTTGATTGACAATGCAGGCTTCCATGCTGGATCTGAGAGGTGCTGATTGCTCAGGTTTTTCATCTTCTGGGTAATTGCTCTGCTTCTTTACTGAGCATGCTCTCCCAGAACCTTGCCAGTCGTACTATCTGGTTCTAAAGTTGTGCTGTTGGCCTGTGTTACTGCAAGTGTTCTGATCTTTGTGTCTTGACCCCGACTGTTGTTTGACTCCTCTCTGCCCGCTCAGTGTTCCTGTCATAACCGCCTGGCTTTTGACCTCGGACAGTTACCTGACCACGTCTCAGTTTACTCCCTGAATCCATTACGATTCTTCCCAGAATTCTGACCCTTGGATTGTGACCTGAGTAGACTTCTGTATACTCCTTGCGTCCATACATGTCCTCCTGTTACCATACCCCGGCTTTTCTGAATACTCTGCCATTTGTGCTACCCGTAACTAGTGACTAGCATCACATTATGTCTATATCTCTGAGGACTATGAAAGATCCGATTCTCCATAAAATAATTTGGAAAGCTTTGGAAGTCGCATGCCTGTGTATTTCTTTAATTCTCACCTGCACCATAGAATGAATCCCAGAAACTCTTAATTGGAGTATGAATTACTTCAACAACATGTACCTGCGTATTAGCACAACTCAATAAGGATATAAAAGGGAGGAACAGTTTTTGGAATTCCTTTTGACAATCCTAAAATAAAACTGGCTAGATGAAAAGACAGTCAAAATATCTGATTCTGGCAAGTTTTTGGGGAGCTCTCAATTGTCCATCTTTGATATTAGAGCTTAGATAAATTAATGATCAGACATGTTGGATTTTAACATGTCCAATCCTTTATTTCAGAGGTAGGTCACTGCCAGTGTTGTCTATCAGGAGCTAATTATCTTGCTATTGAAAAAAAAACAAAAACGCTAATGGTAGAGTTAAGAGCAATAGCCATCAGTTCAATGAATGTGTGTGGGCTCGGTCATTCCTATAGAGTAATAAGCATGAGAATTTGGCGTTTTAACTCCCAAAATTGTTACTACCAGAAGATGACACCAGTACATCGATACTTGGTTCGTATATTTTTCCTCCTGCATAACCTTGAAGTATCTACCAATTAGTAAGTGGAACCTCCCACTGGACTCCTAAGCATAGATAAAGCTTTATCTATTCTTAGGAGTCCAGTGGGAGGTTCCACTTACTAATTGGTAAATACTTCAAGATTATGCAGAAAATTTGCAATTACACTGAATATTTCCCCAAAAACTAATGATCTGCTCAGCTCCTGCTGCTCTCCATCAGCTGTCAACAGATAAGAATCCATCGAGCAAGTTACTGCAAAAGAAGCACAACAATTTATGGGAAGTGATTCAATGTAACTTGTACTGTGTTGGCTTAATTCCCTGTTCAGTAGTCCAGTGGGTAGTCCAAGACTGTGGTTGACAGCTACCTCACATTACAGTCATAGACGGGAGTTTGTCAGTTATTTATAGGACCGCCCACTGGACTCCTAAGCATGATAGGAGCGGGGAATTAAAAGAATAAAATGCAAGTTATACAGAATCTTTCATAATAAAACTACTGTATATATCAGTTGGTCTATAACAAGCTGCCTACAGATAAGTCATCTCTAATCAGGGATTGCCCAGGTCAGTGGTAATTTAAAGTTTACCCGTCTCATGACTTTGATTATTTTACGACATTTATGTAATTTACCATCGTTTCAATGAAGATAAGACACCAAAGCGATATATAAAGTAGCTTATAAAGTCGTAGCGAATAGTAAAAAGTATACATCACAGGAGAGGCTGGGGGCTACAGTATATACATCCCCAGAGGGGCTGGGGGCTACAATATATACAGCACAGGAGAGGCTAGGGGCTACAGTATATACATCACTGGAGGGACTGGAGGCTACAGTATATACATCACCGGAGGGGCTGGTGGCTGCAATATATAAATCACCAGAGGGACTGGGGGCTACAGTATATACATCACCTGAGGGGCTGTGAGCTACAGTATATACATCACAGGAGGGGCTGGGGGCCACAGTATATAAATCACCAGAGGGGATGGGGGCTACAGTATATACATCACCAGAGGGACTGGGGCTACAGTATATACATCACAGGAGAGGCTGGGGCTACAGTATATACATCACCGGAGGGGCTGGAGGCTACAGTATATACATCACCTGAGGGACTGGGGGCTACACTATATACATCACCTTAGGGGCTGGTGGCTGCAATATATACATCACCAAAGGGACTGGTGGCTACAGTATATACATCACCTGAGGGGCTGGGGGCTACAGTATATACATCACAGGAGGGGCTGGGGGCTACAGTATATACATCACCAGAGGGGCTTGGGGCTACAGTATATACATCACAGGAGAGGCTGGGGCTACAGTATATACATCACCGGAGGGGTTGGGGGCTACAGTATATACATTCCCAGAGGGGCTGGAGGCTACAATATATACATCACCTGAGGGGCTGGGGTCTACACTATATACATCACCGGAGGGGCTGGAGGCTACAGTATATACATCACCTGAGGGGCTGGGGGCTACAGTATATACATCACTGGAGGGGCTGGGGGCTACAGTATATACATAACAGGAGCGACTGGGGGCTACACTATATACATCACCTGAGGGGCTGGTGGCTACAGTATATACATCACTGGAGGGGCTGGGGGCTAAAGTATATACATCACTGGAGGGGCTGGAGGCTACAGTATATACATCACCTGAGGGACTGGGGGCTACACTATATACATCACCTTAGGGGCTGGTGGCTGCAATATATACATCACCAAAGGGACTGGTGGCTACAGTATATACATCACCTGAGGGGCTGGGGGCTACAGTATATACATCACAGGAGGGGCTGGGGGCTACAGTATATACATCACCAGAGGGGCTTGGGGCTACAGTATATACATCACAGGAGAGGCTGGGGCTACAGTATATACATCACCGGAGGGGTTGGGGGCTACAGTATATACATTCCCAGAGGGGCTGGAGGCTACAATATATACATCACCTGAGGGGCTGGGGTCTACACTATATACATCACCGGAGGGGCTGGAGGCTACAGTATATACATCACCTGAGGGGCTGGGGACTACAGTATATACATCACTGGAGGGGCTGGGGGCTACAGTATATACATAACAGGAGCAACTGGGGGCTACACTATATACATCACCTGAGGGGCTGGTGGCTGCAATATATACATCACCGAAGGGGTTGGGGCCTACAGTATATACATCCCCAGAGGGGCTGGAGGCTACAATATATACATCACCAGAGGGGCTGGGGGCTACAGTATATACATCACTGGAGGGGCTGGGGGCTAAAGTATATACATCACTGGAGGGGCTTGGGGCTACAATATATACATCACCAGAGGGGCTGGGGGCTACAGTATATACATCACCAGAGGGGCTGGGGCTACAGTATATACATCACCGGAGGGGCTGGGGGCTACAGTATATACATCACTGAAGGGGCTGGGGGCTACAGTATATACATCACCAGAGAGGCTGGGGGCTACAGTATATACATCACAGGGGAACTGTGGGCTATAGTATATACATCACAGCAGGAGTATACATAAAAAAGTATGAATCCTCCTATTGACTGTGTCTGGGTATTGCAGCTGAGTCCCATTTACTTGGACAAGGCTGCAATACCAGAACCAACCCTCAACAAGGAGTGGTGCTGTTTCAGACAACCTTCTTAAAAAGACTATAGGTGAAAACTATCTGTAGAGGTAAATCTGATAATCTGACATGGTGGTCCTGTAGATGCCAGATTAACAGTTTTTTCATGTTTAGGATTCACATAAAGTCAATTATATATAATATACAGTATCTGTTATACCTATAATGATGATGAGTGTTCTGCTTATACCCGATGACGGCTTGTTTGGTCATTTCTTTCTACCTCATGTGACCTGACATTTTTTGTCTTCATCTTTTGTGGTCGTTTTGGAGGTCCGAGTCCCATTAGACCACCCTCTTCTCTACATGACCCTGTCATTGGCAGTTCATCTCCTCCCCCATTACCTCCCTTCAGCGTTTTCTTTGTTATTTTGTTATTGCCCAGAATTCCTTTGATTCCAGTTCTGCATTTTATTACTTTTTATGTTAATTTTCTATGCACTCATTGAAACCGTATGGGGATTGCTATTTTACGAGATGCTTGTGTATAGGGGTCTGCAATGCAGCAAATATTGTACAGGTGTAGTAGACTGCGATGATCAGTTCGACATGACTTTATAGCACGAAATGTTTGCTTCTGAAATTATATTCTTGGCAGAATTGTATGAAATTGGATAAACATTCCTGCAGAATTACAGTTCTGGACAGATGCGTAACTAGAGTTTGATTTGGGCCCCCCCAACCGTACACCGACAATCATGGTACAGAATAATTATTAATAATTATTATAATATATATTATAATAATTATGCTAACACTCGGGGTACAGTATAATGTCACTGACACTTGGTTCTTTCCCTCAGAGCCCAGGTTTCCCATGATCTGAAATCCCTCTATCATCAGCCAGCTTTCCTATGCTCTCTATTATAATGCACACCCATAATCCTCCATGTTTTATAATGCTGCCTCATAGTCCTTCATATTATACACTGTGTGCAGAATTATTAGGCAAATGAGTATTTGTGACGGGGTGTACAACAGAGCAAAGGATGGACAAGGCCGAGGGACGATCCAACAGGTTTATTCACAAGGACACTGGAACAGCACACGATAAGTCCACGTAAAACAGATTCGGGGGCCTTTCCCGACAATCCTCGGACCGGATAACAAAGTAATCATCCTTACAGTAGTCCAAAGACTTCCACACAATCCCACGGGCCACTGATCTCCAGTCTGTAACTGTCCATACACCGGCTCTAGGATGCAGCCTCTGCTATTCCCTCCCAGAGCATCAATCTTCTTTCTTCAAGTTTCACACAGACTGACTGAATCTACCAGGTAAGCAGAGTTTACACTAGTTGGGCTCTAGGCCCACCTCCCCCTACTCCCAGGGATGGAAGTGCCTCAAGAGGATATAACCTTGCATTTTAGGGGGTGATTACCTACAACAATAGAAATGTACACAGAAGTAGTTCAAATAAGACAATGAACCCAGCTTGAAATAGGAATCTGTACAGCAAGATACACCTCCCCCATAGCCCACCATCACAACCTGTCCCCCCTTTTTCATAAGTGAGTATGCCACGAGGTCTACACAGACCTCTGGCCATCTCACTTACGTCAATGTTGCTCAGCTGTGAATAGTCTATGGTTCTTCTGGCTGGGACAGTCCATCAGCATTCTGGTGTTGGCTTCCACACTTGTATTGGATGGAAAAGGTGTAGGTAATCCCCTGTAGAGCGATAGGGTTGGAAGGACAAGGTTCCTTTTGTGTATTCCCTCACTCAAACTCTGCTTTCTGCACCCACAAATCGGCATTGTATATCTCCCACATCATTGCCTAGGAGAACAGCTGCAGGCAGACCACCCATCACCCCAACCACACATCGCCTGACCCCAAAACCAAAGTTCAGATCCACAGTGGCTGTGGGAATAGTCCTCCATTGTCCACCAGCCAGTTCAATAACAATCCCAGGTCCTCTATGGATTGCCTCAGGCCGAACCACTCGGGGATCAGCCAGTGTGAGGAAAGCACCCGAGTCACAAAATCCAACAAGTCTCTGTCCATCCAGCACAACCTCCTGCAAGTGCTTACCTCGATGAGCAGAAGTCGTCATAACTGCGGGTCGCACCCCGTAAACTCCTGGTGGTGCAACATGGGGGGCTGAGTCACTAGGCCAGTCCTCACATAACGGTGCCACATCTTCCTCCATGGCAGTGGGCTGTAAATAATTAACAATCCGATTGGGTGCAGGATCAGTCCTCATTTGAACAGCTGGGCAGGAGACTTGCCGATGCCCTGGCTGTCCACATTGATAGCATCTGAGCTGGGTCTCCCTCCATCCAAGGCGTCCTCTTGGGTAAGGGGTAGGGGAACTTGGAGGCCGGCTCCCACCTGAAGGTGCTGTAGGGGTTTGAGGATGATTCCTCCATGGCCTGGCTGGGCATGAGGCCTGCAAATGCCCGGGATGCCTACAAACATAACACCTGCGCTCTGTTACTTCCTCTCCCCGGCGTATTCCAGAAAGTGCAGTAGAAGCAACTGGAGGCACATTAACACGGGTATCAACATGTGGTGGCTTAGAGGAACGGGGAACAATGGGGACAGAATAACTGGGGGCATCCGGTGTTGTGGAGCTGTTAGGCGTCTCTCCATCCTCCAACAGAACCCTCCACTGAGGCTTGATGGTGAGAGCCTCATCAGCGAGAGCAGCAGCTTCCTCCACTGTCGCTGGTTTTCTCTCACGCACCCATTCCCGGATCTCAGCGGGGCACTGGGCAAAGAATTGTTCTTTTAGGATGACCTGCAGGAAGGTCTCCCAAGATAAGGCCTCCTCTGCCTCCAGCCAGCGATTACATATTTGTTTGAGTCTATGAGCATATATCTTAAAAGACACTTCCCCATCACAGGCTAAAGCACGGAACTGAGTCCTGTAAGTGTCTGGGGTCACAGCATAATGTTCTAGAATAGTCTGTTTAATATCCGCATACTCACAGTTCCACCGAGGGTCCATAGCTCTATAGGCTTCAGCAGCTCCCCCCTCTAGGAGCCCAACCAGATGCCGGACACGCTCCCTGTCCGGGACTTCCATTAATCGACACTGATGCTCAAAGTCCTGGAAGAAGCCCTCAATGTCGCCTGCAGCCTCATTAAACGGCTTAAAGTCTTTGCGGGACACCCTGGGAAGTTCCCTCATGATGGGTGCTGGGGTTACAGTCTGTCTGGAACCTCTCGCGGCTTCCACAGCGAGCTCCTTATCCAGCAGTGCCATCTCCTCCATCCTGCGCTCCTTCTCTTTAGCTCCACGCATGGCCTCCCTCTTATCTTCTATGGTGGCCTCATCTCCAAGCAGTGCCATCTCCTCCTTGTACCACACAACCCATCGACTTTTTCGGGTATTCACCTCCGGCTGCCGTCTTTCTTCCGTTTGCTGTGAGGATCCTTCCTCCACGTCATTTTGCGAACAGACTCCTTCTAGCGCCTCAATCAGCTGCTCCTTGGAGAGTCCTTTGAAACAAACTCCTACTTCACGGGCCATTGTTTGTAGGCTCACCACAGTCCAGTTCTTGTATTCTGAGGTTCTGATTCCAGATGTTAATGGGCCGTTGTCCTCCATTCCTTCTGCTCTGATCCCAGCGCTGCCAACCAGTTTGTGACGGGGTGTACAACAGAGCAAAGGATGGACAAGGCCGAGGGACGATCCAACAGGTTTATTCACAAGGACACTGGAACAGCACACGATAAGTCCACGTAAAACAGATTCGGGGGCCTTTCCCGACAATCCTCGGACCGGATAACAAAGTAATCATCCTTACAGTAGTCCAAAGACTTCCACACAATCCCACGGGCCACTGATCTCCAGTCTGTAACTGTCCATACACCGGCTCTAGGATGCAGCCTCTGCTATTCCCTCCCAGAGCATCAATCTTCTTTCTTCAAGTTTCACACAGACTGACTGAATCTACCAGGTAAGCAGAGTTTACACTAGTTGGGCTCTAGGCCCACCTCCCCCTACTCCCAGGGATGGAAGTGCCTCAAGAGGATATAACCTTGCATTTTAGGGGGTGATTACCTACAACAATAGAAATGTACACAGAAGTAGTTCAAATAAGACAATGAACCCAGCTTGAAATAGGAATCTGTACAGCAAGATACACCTCCCCCATAGCCCACCATCACAGTATTTTGATCACATAATACTTTTTATACATGTCGTCCTACTCCAAGCTGTATAGGCTGAGAGCCAACTACCAATTAAGTAAATCCAGTGATGTGCATCTCTGTAATGAGGAGGGGTGCGGTGTAATGACAACACCCTATATAATGTGTGCTTAATTATTAGGCAACTTCCTTTCCTTTGGCAAAATGGGTCAGAAGAGAGATTTGATGGGCTCTGAAAAGTCCAAAATTGTGAGATGTCTTGCTGAGTTTGGCAAGTCTTGAAATTGCCAAACTTTTGAAGCGTGATCACCGAACAATCAAGCGTTTCATGGCAAATAGCCAACAGGGTCGCAAGAAGCGTGTTGGGCAAAAAAGGCGCAAAATAACTGCCCATGAATTGAGGAAAATCAAGCGTGAAGCTGCCAAGATGCCATTTGCCACCGGTTTGGACATATTTCAGAGCTGCAACGTTACTGGAGTATCAAAAAGCACAAGGTATGCCATACTCAGGGACATGGCCAAGGTAAGGGAGGCTGAAAAACCACCACCTCTGACCAAGAAACATAAGATAAAACGTCAAGACTGGGCCAAGAAATATCTTCAGGCTGATTTTTCAAAGGTTTTATGGACTGATGAAATGAGAGTGACTCTTGATGGGCCAGATGGATGGGCCAGAGGCTGGATCAGTAAAGGGCAGAGAGCTCCACTCCGACTCAGACGCCAGCAAGGTGGAGGTGGGGACTGGTATGGGCTGGTGTCATCAAGATGAACTTGTGGGACCTTTTCGGGTTGAGGATGGAGCAAAGCTCAACTCCCAGACCTACTGCCAGTTTCTGGAAGACAACTTCTTCAAGTAGTGGTACAGGAAGAGGTCGGTATCGTTCAAGAAAAACATGATTTTCATGCAGGACAATGCTCCATCACATGCATCCAACTACTCCACAGCGTGGCTGGCCAGTAAAGGTCTAAAAGATGAAAAAATAATGACATGGCCCCCTTGTTCACCTGAACTGAACCCCATAGAGAACCTGAGGTCCCTCATCAAATGTGAGATCTACAGGGAGGGAAAACAGTACACCTCTCAGAACAGTGTCTGGAGGCTGTGGTATCTGCTGCACGCAATGTTGATCGTAAACAGATCAAGCAATGACAGAATCTATGGATGGTCGGCTGCTGTGTGTCATCAGAAAGAAAGGTGGCTATATTGGTCACTAATTTTTGCATGTCAGAAATGTTTATTTCTAAATTTTGTGCAGTTATATTGGTTTAACTGGTGAAAATAAACAAGTGAGATGGGAGTATATTTGGTTTTTATTACGTTGCCTAATAATTTTGCACAGTAATAGTTACCTGCACAAACAAAAATCCTCCTAAAATAGCCAAATCTAAAAAAAAAACCACTCCAACTTCCAAAAATATTAAGCTTTGAGTCTTTTGGGTTGATTGAGAACATAGTTGTTGATCAATAATAAAAAAAAAATCCTCTAAAATACAACTTGCCTAATAATTCTGCACACAGTGTATTATGCAGCCCCCGTACCATTTAATGCACCCCCTTAGTCCATGTATAAGGTGTCCCTCATATTGTTTTATGCAGTCCCCATATCGTTTAATGCAACCACATAGTTCTCTGGCAACCGTGTACTCATTGATTAAAGAAAAAGCGCAGGCACAGGTGGAGAATGACATGCGAGGGGGGCCCGGCGCTGCCACTGGCCCCACTGACTCACGGGTCCAATAGCTGCCGCATGGTCTGCCACTGAATAGCGCAGACAGGAGCCTGCTGCAGGGCGGGAGGCCAGTCCCCTAACCCTGCCAGGCCTGGTTGCAGTCGCGATCTCTATGACCACTGTCGTTGCGTGCCTGGTTCTGGAATCAAAGCCGATGAGTGGCAAGATATGTTTAGAGTTTGCATATTCACCCCAAGTTTATATGGGTTTCCGTCAGAGATGTGTAACGCCTGCCTGGAACCACAGACTCAAACTGGCTAATGAAAAGGCTAGAGGAAAGCCGCTCACAATGCTGGACCCCGAGAACCCTGAAACTCTTTAACCCCTATACAGGGATTTGGAATTGCACAAGACCCCGGAGATCACTACCCGTGGTAGGCTGTAGTCCAATGAGGGTCAAATCAGGAAATGCAAAACAGGGACAGAATCAGGCAGGCAAGGACTTAATCAGAAAACAAGGCCGAGGTCAAATCTGGATCAGGTAGCGAGCTACAAAAAACGTAGGCAGGAGGGTAGTCAGAGAACAGGCAGAAGTCAAAACACAGGGATCACAAAACAGCATGGGAACCAGGAATACAGAACTATATCTGGCAGTGACCAGAAGATAGGAGGGGGAATTAGAAGGGTGTGGTGTCTTCCCATTGGCTTCAGCTAAATGGTGGTAACTTCAGCTGCAGACACACGCCACCTACAGTCAGCCAATGGTACTGCGGAGCCTGTGCCCATAAGAACCACTGGCACCAACTCCTCTCCTATCACAAGCGCTATCCACAGCGGGAACACAGCGCCTCCTGGTGATTGAAGCAGAAGTCGTAGGAGCAGACTCTGGCGGGAACGTGACATGATGGCCCCGATTTTGGCAGTATTGGTTGGCCATCTAATGTATATGGTTCCTCCTTTTTGTTCGGGGGGGGGAGATAATTCGGGTAGCAGCTCGCTCATAGAGAATGGAGTGCTCGGCCAAGTTAAGAAAGAGCTGCCAAACTATTTTTTGGTCGATAGCTACCTAATGGGAGTAGTAAGCTTTAATCTGACCCACAAATAGACTGAAGGATCCTTGTGGAGACTTTTTCTGAAGATAATGGTGTCATACACTATTTTTGGCCATTTTGAAAAAAAATGATTAGTCTTTACTAACAATACTACAGAGAGATTTACTCAAAAGAGGCTCAAAAAATTTTGTAGTAATTCCCATTAGGATGAAGCAATCCAAACACAAACATACCTTGATGGATGCGCAATCGATTCTAATATATTTGATGCTGGAAGTGATCTCTGTTTTCTGCCAGAAACATTTCGATGCGGAGGTCCATGATCCTGAACGTTCCAACAAGCATATCGGGAGGGGGAACAGCAGCAATTTCACATTGGATGTTTTCCTTCAAATCTTCCATAGTGCGAGGCTTGTTCCGGTACCCCAAAGGATGAAGTATGGTGGTGTTAGATCCGGCAACAGTGGTGGCCAAACCCCCATTGAAATTACAGTTTTGCCAAGAAAGGACTCGATTTCTGCCATGCTCCTTGCCAGTGTGTTAAAGAACACTAAGGAGCAAAGGTGCAAAATAGGGTCTTATCTGATAAAAATGGCATAAAATTGAAAGAGGTATGCATTGCTCACCTTTTCAAGTTATATGACACACAAGACATGCACTTAGTATTGAAGCAGCTTCTGCAGATTCACAAGTGCACAAGACCGCGCAGACAATGCAGAAAAAGGACAGAAGTCGTGTTCACTCCGTGCTGCTGCTGAAGACTTTCCAAGGGAAGATCCAGGACACACCAGTGGAAATAAGTGCTTCAGGAAAAGACATTACAAGCTTCTTCTTCTTCAGTAACAGAAGTACAGTGATCCTTTTCCTGAACCACTTATCTCCACTGCTATGTCCTGGATCTTCCCTTGGTAAGTCTTCAGCAGCAGCACAGAGTGAACACGTCTTCTACCCTTTTTCTGCCTGACTAATGGTTGACACACAAGAAGACAAACATACGTTTAATAATGGAGCATCTACTGCAGATACACAAGTGCACAGGAAAGTACAGACCATGCAGAAAAAGGTCAGAACACGTGTTCACTTTGTGCTGTTGCTGAAGACTTTTCAAGGGAAGATCCAGGACACACCAGTGGAGATAAGTGGTTCAGGTTAAGGATCACTATAGTGCTGTTCCTGAAAAAGAAGAAACTAGTAATGGCTTTGAAATGCATTGAAAAAAAAAACACTTATCTCCACTAGTGTGTCCTGGATGTTTTCTTGCAAAGTCTTCAGCAGCAGCGTGGAGTGAACACGTCTTCTGTCCTTTTTCTGCCTTGCCAATGTGTGACACACAATAAGACATATGCTTATTAATGGACAAGCTGCTGCAGATTCACAAGTGCACAGGATGGTGCAGACAATGCAGCAAAAGGACAGAAGACGTGTTCACTCCGCGCTGCTGCTGAAGATCCAGGACACATCAGTGCAGATAAGTGGTTCAGAAAAAGAACCACTGTGGTTCTTTTCCTGAGGAAGAACCTTGTAACGGCTTTGAAATGCATTGAATAAAAATACTTATCTCCACTGGTGTCTCCTGGATCTTCTCGTGGAAAGTCTTCAGCAGCATTGAGGGAACACGTCTTCTGTCCTTTTTCTGCAGTGACAATGTGTGACACACAACAAAACATATGCTTAATAATGGAGCAGCTGCTGCAGATACACAAGTGCACAGGACAGTGCAAACAATGAGGAAAAAGGACAGAAGACGTTTTCACTCCGTGCTGCTGCTGAAGACTTTCCAAGGGAAGATCCAGGACACACCAATGGAGATGAGTGGTTCAGGAAAAGAACCACTGTGGTTCTGTTCCTGAGGAAAAACCTTGTAACAGCTTTGAAATGCATTGAATAAAAACTACTTATCTCCACTTGCGCGTCCTTGATCTTCCCTTGGAAGATCTTCAGCAGCAGCACAGAGGGAACACGTCTTCTGTCCTTTTTCTGCAGTGACAATGTATGACACACAACAAGACATGCGCTTAATGGAGCAGCTGCAGCAGATACACACATGCATAGGACAGTGCAGACAATGCAGGAAAAAGGACAGAAGACGTGTTCAGTCCATGCTGCTGCTGAAGACTTTCCAAGAGAAGATCCAGAACACACCGGTGGAGAAAAGTGGTTCAGGAAAAGAAACAATGTGATTAAAGAGGTAGTGGTTAAAAAGAGCGTTTTCCAACAATTTACAGCCTATCACTAGTGGTCAAAAAAGGAAAACACAACTTGGGACTTTTGCTTCTAGTAGAAGTTATCTAAAGAGGATAACCCCTTTAGCTGGGATATGGCGACAGGCTCCCTTTACCAAGTTGTTATTGTTTCTTTTAATATTTTATCGTCTCTATAGTATTTATGAGCAATACAATCTGGAGGTTCACTTGACAGCGCCTTCATATTCTGTAGCGCTGTACCGAGACTGTCACCATTCATATCGGTCCCTGTCCTCAAAGGGAATTACTATCCACTTTCCCTATCTTTAAGTACATACACACAATAGGAACAAATTTATAGGAAGCCAAAAGAACCCTAAAAAGGGTTCATAACACCCGCGCCTCCTGTCAAACTCTGCTTTACTCCCCCTCCCTGGATCCACCCCTGAGTCTCCTCTCCTGTTCTGTTATGGTTTGCATTGCTGATGTCACATCGATAGCGCTGCAGCCAATAATTGAGCTTGGCTGCTCTGCTGCAATAGCAACTCAGAGACAGTGAGCTCGCTGGCTGCAGCGCTGTCGACTTGACGTCTGTGCTGCCGATAATAACAGACATCGGGGGCAGAGGCAAAGACTCAGAGCTAGACCAGGGGAGGGTGAGTAAGCACAGTTTAAAAAAAACAACTAAACACCCGTAGCTGGAGAACAAAGTTTTCCAAAAACCCCCTTTAAGCTGGTCATACAGTGCCTACAAGTAGTATTCAACCCCCTGCAGATTTAGCAGGTTTACACATTCAGAATTAACTTGGCATTGTGACATTTGGACTGTAGATCAGCCTGGAAGTGTGAAATGCACTGCAGCAAAAAAGAATGTTATTTCTTTATTTGTTTTTTTTTTTTTTTAAATGGTGAAAAGTTTATTCAGAGGGTCATTTATTATTCAACCCCTCAAACCACCAGAATTCTGTTTGGTTCCCCTAAAGTATTAAGAAGTATTTCAGGCACAAAGAACAATGAGCTTCACATGTTTGGATTAATTATCTCTTTTTCCAGCCTTTTCTGACTAATTAAGACCCTCCCCAAACTTGTGAACAGCACTCATACATGGTCAACATGGGAAAGACAAAGGAGCATTCCAAGGCCATCAGAGACAAGATCGTGGAGGGTCACAAGGCTGGCAAGGGGTACAAAACCCTTTCCAAGGAGTTGGGCCTTCCTGTCTCCACTGTTGGGAGCATCATCCGGAAGTGGAAGGCTTATGGAACTACTGTTAGCCTTCCACGGCCTGGACAGCCTTTGAAAGTTTCCACCTGTGCCGAGGCCAGGCTTGTCCGAAGAGTCAAGGCTAACCCAAGGACAACAAAGAAGGTGCTCCGGAAAGATCTCATGGCAGTGGGGACTTTGGTTTCAGTCAAAAACATAAGTAATGTACTCCACCGCAATGGTCTCCGTTCCAGACGAGCCCGTAAGGTACCTTTACTTTCAAAGCATCATGTCAAGGCTCGTCTACAGTTTGCTCATGATCACTTGGAGGACTCTGAGACAGACTGGTTCAAGGTTCTCTGGTCTGATGAGACCAAGATCGAGATCTTTGGTGCCAACCACACACGTGATGTTTGGAGACTGGATGGCACTGCATACGACCCCAAGAATACCATCCCTACAGTCAAGCATGGTGGTGGCAGCATCATGCTGTGGGGCTGTTTCTCAGCCAAGGGGCCTGGCCATCTGGTCCGCATCCATGGGAAGATGGATAGCACGGCCTACCTGGAGATTTTGGCCAAGAACCTCCGCTCCTCCATCAAGGATCTTAAGATGGGTCGTCATTTCATCTTCCAACAAGACAACGACCCAAAGCACACAGCCAAGAAAACCAAGGCCTGGTTCAAGAGGGAAAAAATCAAGGTGTTGCAGTGGCCTAGTCAGTCTCCTGACCTTAACCCAATTGAAAACTTGTGGAAGGAGCTCAAGATTAAAGTCCACATGAGACACCCAAAGAACCTAGATAACTTGGAGAAGATCTGCATGGAGGAGTGGGCCAAGATAACTCCAGAGACCTGTGCCGGCCTGATCAGGTCTTATAAAAGACGATTATTAGCTGTAATTGCAAACAAGGGTTATTCCACAAAATATTAAACCTAGGGGTTGAATAATAATTGACCCACACTTTTATGTTGAAAATTTATTAAAATTTAACTGAGCAACATAACTTGTTGGTTTGTAAGATTTATGCATCTGTTAATAAATCCTGCTCTTGTTTGAAGTTTGCAGGCTCTAACTTATTTGCATCTTATCAAACCTGCTAAATCTGCAGGGGGTTGAATACTACTTGTAGGCACTGTACACATTAAATAGCTGTCATCTGAATGATCATTGGCCTGACAGCTGTCTACCCCAACTCCCCCATAAACAGGAGCTCTCAGCTTGGCCGAGAGTCTATATGCTCTGTTGGAGATAGATGCTGCCAGAATAAAAGGATCAGCCATTGAAATTCCAAAGCTGGATCCTTTTCTCCCCCAACATCATCTGTATGAGGCCACCATACACCCGCCAAAATCAGCAGGTCCTGCCAGCTTTTAGCTTAATGTACAATATGCAACACCAAGAAGGAAAGTCGTGGAATTCTGAGGCTCACAGTGTGGATAGACATGTTATTTATATGCAAATGTAAAACGGAGAACATATTTTCTAAATATCTAAATTTTTCAGTATGAGTGCCTTGTGCAGAAATCTCCACATTTACATGACTTGACTGCTATCAGGGAGGTTATTAATTGTTGTCTGATAAACATTCTTCCATATTGAATGCCCTTGAATAAATCATCAAGATCCGCTGCTGGCAGCTCCTTTGCAATTGCCGACCAGTAAAGTCCCAGATGTGCCTGATTAGAGACAAGTCCGGAGACGTTGCAAACCATGGTAGACAAGTCCAGAGACGTTGCAGACCTTGGGAGATTAGTCCAGAGATGTTGCAGGCCATGGGAGACAAGTACAGAGACGTTCCAGGACATGGGAGACATGTCCAGAGATGTTGCAGGCCATGGGAGACAAGTCCAGAGATGTTGCAGGCCATGGGAGACATGTCCAGAGATGTTGCAGGCCATGGGAGACAAGTCCAGAGATGTTGCAGGCCATGGGAGATAAGTCCAGAGATGTTGCAGGTCGTGGTAGACAAGATGTTGCACGCCATGGCAGACAAGTCCAGAGACGTTCCAGGACATGGGAGACAAATCCAGAAACGTTTCAGGCCAAGGGAAACATGTCCAGAGACATTGCAGGCCATGGGAGACATGTCCAGAGATGGTGCAGGCCATGGGAGACAAATCCAGAGATGTTGCAGACCATGGGAGACCAATCCAGAGATGTTGCAGGCCATGGGCGATAAGTCCAGAGTTGTTGTAGGCCATGAGAGACAAGATGTTGCAGGCCATGGCAGACAAGTCCAGATATGTTCCAGGCCATGGGAGACAAATCTAGAAATGTTGCAGGCCATGGGTGACCAGTCCAGACATGTTGCAGCTCATGGTAAACCAGTCCAGAGATTTTGCAGGCCATGGGAGACAAGTTTAGACACGTTTCAGACCATGGGAGACCAGTCCAGAGATGTTGCAGGCCATGGGAGATAAGTCCAGCGATGTTGCAGGTCGTGGTAGACAAGATGTTGCAGGCCATGGCAGACAAGTCTAGAGAAGTTCCAGGCCATGGGAAACAAATTCAGAAACGTTGCAGGCCATGGGAGACCAGTCAAGAGATGTTGCAGGCCATGGGAGAAAAGTCCAGAGACGTTCTAGGCCATGGGACACGTTTAGACCATGCAACCTCACTGATAGGAGCCAATCTGTATAACTGTGGGAATTTCTGTGCGTGGAGCTCACATTCCATACTGAATAAGTCGAGATGGTTTTAAATTTTGGTTTCTGTTTTTTTTTTAGCATTTTCATATTAGTAACCTGTTTGTCCATCTTGTGATTACCAAAATTCCTGTATTTTTCCTTTTTGGTGTGTCAATTTCAGTGTTGAGTAGTGTATATGGGCGTTTTTTAGCACAGAGGGTGGAATGTGCGAGAATAAGGAAAATCAATGCAGATGTTGTTCAGGCTTGAAGCTTTATTCAATAGTGTGGTGAGTGTGCTTGATGCATTCTGAGTGAGGAGAGGCTTATATATGGTGTTGAGCACAAGGTCTTAATGTGCGTTCTATGAGGAAGTTTTGGCGGCCATCATACCGATAAAGATGGGCTCTGAGTGTTCCTAGCATGAAGTGAGGCTCTGGATGTGGCTTGTAACCTTCTCTCAGAGTTGAATGTGGCTCTCGTGGTAAAAAAGGTTGGGGACCGCTGCCAAAAGGACAGAAGACCCCGCCTCAAAGATGTCAACTAGCTTGAAAAGCTTGAAATGTTTCTGTGATGTCTTTAGATGACCATTGGGTGAATGGTGAACCTAGTTAATCCACGTAAAATTGCTCAACCCTCTCACTTCATATGTAGGAAGATGATCTAATACTGATATAATACTAAAGACACCAAGAGTGCTGAGATACAAAAGGCTGCTCACACTGCTGTCCACCTTGTCTATTTGATCTAATACTGGAGATACTAAAGGATTTGAGGTAAGACGAGGCTGCATACACTGCTGTCCACTCTATCTGATATAATTCTGGAGATAGCAGTGATGTTTAAATAAGAAGAGGCTGCTCACACTGCTGTCCACTTTGTCTATTTGATCTAATACTGGAGATACAATGGGGTGCAGAGGCAAAAAGAGGTTGCTCACACTCTTGTACATCTTGTCTATTTGCTCTAATACTGGAGATACTAGAGGATTTGAGGTAAGACAAGGCTGCATACACTGCTGTCCACTCTATCTGATATAATTCTGGAGATAGCAGTGATGCTTAAATAAGAAGAGGCTGCTCACCCTGCTGTCCACTTTGTCTATTTGATCTAATACTGGAGATACAATGGGGTGCTGAGGCAAAAAGAGGCTGCTCACACTGTTGTACATCTTGTCTCTTCTCTTATACTGGGGATACCAGTATAAAAAGAGGCTGCTCACACTGTTGTTCACCCTGCCTATTTGATCTAATTCTGAATATACTTGATATTCTGAGGTAAGAGGAGGCTGCTCACATTGCAGTCAACCCTGTCTATCTGATCTAATGCTAGAGATACCAGAAGTGCGAAGGTAAGAAAAGGCTGTTCAGAATGCAGTACACGCTGTCTATCTAATCTAATGATGGAGATTTCACAGGTGTTGAGGTAAGTAGAGGCTGCGCACACTGCTATCCGCCCTATCTATCTGATCTAATACTGAAGGTACCAGGGGTGCTGAGGTAAGAAGAAGCAGCTCACACTACTGTCCACTCTGTCTATCTAATCTAATACTAGCGATACCAGGTGGGCTGAGGTAAGAAGAGGCTGCTTACATTGCTGTCCACACAGTCTATCTAATCTAATACTAGCTATACCTTGGGTGCTGAGGTAAGAAGAGGCTGCATACACTGCTGTCCACTATGTCTATCTAATCTAATACTATAGATACCAGGGGTCCTGAGGTAAGAAGAGGCTGCTCACACTGCTGTCCACCCTGTCTAACTCACACTATTGCAGATGCTCACAGGCACATGACCTATTATTATTTTAGAATAGGTTTCTGTTGGTGCAACAAGACAGTGGCTATTTAAACATACTATAGTGCTACTTCTCTAGATGAAACACATATAACTTGCTAATTAAAGGTATTCAAGAATGTATTTCTTATGCTATGTTTCTTTTCTTACTTTTTTGTATTCTCAGAGAACACCTTTAAGGAGATCTGTGTTGCTCTTGTACATTCTTTTGACTTGTCACTGCTGAACAGTTTTTTCCATGTTCTCCATCATCGCACAATATACGAGTTCCACTTAATGCGTTCTTTTCTCCAGACAGTTATTCTGTTATCCCATTACTTCAGTTAAATCGACCTCTTCTCTATAGTGTGTGCATTACCGGGCACTCAACCTTCAGATTCAGATCATTGTCTCTGGCTAGACAACCTCTCAGCATTTACGTGTGGCCGTTTGGTCTCCTACTTCGGTTTTGTCAGAATGTGCTTTGCTTGCTGGAGCCTAGTGATCTAATAGGATCCTGGTCATTGATAGCCACCCGGTATCGCACTGTTACATGTTATATAGGTCTCCTCCTCCTGGCTCCATTTTTAGTGTAGAGCCTTAGGGACTCATGACACAAGGATTCCAAAAATACCAACGTTCATACTTGTCATCTTTTGCTGATGGGTGTCCATGAGATGGTGAGATCTTATGTGTGCCCAATGTTGGGAATATTTTTGTTTGGTCACTCTTCATTTTACAAGTCACACCCCTCCATCCCTATTCTCTGTCCCTCCTATGTCCCTGCCTCCACAAGACTACAGGGCACAAGAATCCACCAGAAATTGTTGATTTTTTTTGGAGGTTTTGGCTAGTTTAGGCAATGCCTAGAAGATTTGTCAACTCAACCAGAAATCCAAGAGGTCTCCTTTGTTTCCAGGAGCTTCTCACACTTTCCGGGAGAGTTGGAAAGTATGCCGAACATAGAAGCCATGCATTACTCTTTCAGCTCCTGCTTTCGGCATAACACATAGTATTTTTTTTACCTTTATTGTTTACTAGCTGTACTCCCCGGCTTCGCCCGGGTTAATAACTGCTGTTAAGAAAATAGAATGTATTAACATTCCCGGGATAGAATGTATAAATACAATGTATTAACGCCCGGGATAGTAACTGTCTCTCTGCTTTTCTCCCATTCTCTGTCTGTCTCCCCCTCTGTATATATCTCTCTGTCTCTCTCTCTCTCTTTGTCTGTCTCTCTCTCTCTCTTTGTCTGTCTCTTTCTCCGTCTTTCTCAATCTCCTTCCCTGTCTGTCTATTTATCTCTGTCACTTTCCCTGTCTGTCTCTTTCTCTCTCTTTCCTTCTCTTTCCCTGTCTGTCTCTTTCCCTCTGTCTCTTTCCCTGTGTCTGTCTCTTTGTCTGTGTCTGTCTCTTTACCTGTCTGTTTCTGTCTCTTAACCTGTCTCTCTCTTTCCCTGTCTGTCTCTTTCCCTGTCAGTCTGTCTCTGTCTGTGTCTGTCTCTTTCTGTCTGTCTCTTACCCTGTCTATGTCTGTTTCTTTCCCTGTCTGTGTGTGTCTCTTTCCCTGGATGCATTGTGACATGCCAACATTCCATATAAGGGCGTGGCTGCGCATTCTTCTGAAGTTCTGGCTGCACTGTAGCTCCCAGCTCCATTCGCTTTAAAGGAGGCAGTTTTTTTGGCGAATAACTGTAAAGCGCGGGGTTAAAATTTCCCCTCAAAACATAGAATATGACGCTCTCGGGGTCTAGAAGTGTGAGTGTGCAAAATCTTGTGGTTGTAGCTGCGACAGTGCAGATGCCAATCCTGGACACACACACACACACACACAGATTCAGCTTTATATATTAGATTTATAGGAGTTGTGTGTCCTCTTACAAGTATTTTTTTTTAAAAAACTAAATAAATAAAAACGCTCAGAATGGTGTAAGATCGTATAAGAAGAAAAACTCAACTAATGTCATGCTAAGTACGGGGAAATACCACGCATACAGGGACAGGGAAGGGAGACCCTGTGTCTAGGGAAGGCGGAGACGGTGACCCCCTAATCATACCTTCTGTTGGACCCTGGCACCCTTGTTCCACATCTATGCGCTAAGCAGGATACCTGCACCTTGGCTGATACTGAACTCTAGGTAAGGAGCAGATGGGATGAGCACTCAGTCAACCCCACTAAGCTCTAAAAATGACACAGGGAGAAGCACAAACGGGGGAAATGAATGAATAACTTATTTCCGAGAAGACTCAGGGAGAGAAACAGCAACCAATGGCAATGTTTCTTCAGATGATTGCAAGACAACTGCTTGCATCCAAGGCCTGTATAGGAATATAACTATATCACCAGCAAACAATGTGAGTGTTTTAAGGACAAAAGGGGAAATGATGATTATAAGGAGCTGAAGGGTGAGGATATCTGCAGGGTCCTAAAAGGAAAGGGATAAACCCCAAGCATATAAGATACATAGGATACCATTTACATCACAGCAGGAAAAATAGAATGTCTGGGAGCAATTTGTGTAGCCAAACACTGCGATCTTCTATAGCCAGACACCACGGGACTGTTTGTCAATCGTAACACACCCATTACACCTAACTAATTTACGAACTCTCTAGTTTCAATGCTTACCACGTTTTTTGGGGAAAAGATTCAGTATAATCAGTGATATACGCATTCAAACCAGTGTAAGCACCTTCTTCTTACATCAGCAGTACTGGTATTTCTAGTACTAGATCAGATAGACCGGGTGGACAGCTGTGTGAGTGGTTTCTTTTTACCTCAGCCCCGCTAGTATCTCCAGTATTAGGTCACATAGACTGGACAGCAGTGTGAGCAGCCTCTTCTTATCTCAGCAACCCTGGTGTTTCACATGGTTGGGTCAACAAAATGTAAGCAGCCTCTTCTTACATCAGCAGGCCTGGTATTTTCAGTATTAGATAAGATAGGCAAAGTGAATAACATTGTAAACAGCCTTTAATACCTCCCATATTAGATCACATAAACAGGGTTAGCAGTAGTGTGAGCAGCCCCTTGTTACCTCAGCAGCACTAGTATGTCCACTATTAGATCAGCATGGTGGGCAGTATTGTGAGTGGCTTATTTTTGCTCAGCACCTCTGATATCCCCAATATTAGATCAGATAGACAGGGTGGACAGCTCTGCAAGCAGCCTCTTCTTACCTCAGCACACTTGGTATCTCCAGGATTAGATCAGATTGAGAGGTTGTACAACATTGTAAGCAGCATCTTGTTACCTTAGCACCTCTGGTATTTCCAGTATTAGATAAGATGGGGTCTACAGCAGTGTGAGCAGCCTCAACTTACCTCAGCATCCCTGGTATCTCCAGCATTAGATGAGATAGACATGGTGGACAGCAAAGTGCACTGTCTTTTCTTACGTCAGCACCCCTGGTATCTACAGTCTTATATTATACAGATACGTTGAGTAGCAGTGTGAGCGATTTCTTCTTGCCTCAGCACTTCTGGTATCTTCATATTAGATCATATAGATAGGATAGACAGCAGTTTGAGCAGTCTCTTGTTACCTCAGCACTTCCGGTATCTCCAGTATTATATCAGAAAGATGGTGAACAGCAATGTGAGCAGCCTCAACTTACCTAATCACTTCTAATATCATCAGTATTAGATCAGATACACAGGGTGAACAACAGAGTGCAAAGGAAATTTTTACCTCATTACCCCTGGTATCTAGATTTTAAATCAGATACACAGGGTGGACAGCAGTGTGACCAGCCTCTTCTTACCTCAGCAGCTATGGCATCTCCATATTAGATGTGATACACAAGGTGGACAGCAGTGTCAATAGCCTGTTTTTACTTCAGCAGCCATGGTACCTCCACATTAGATCAAATACACAGGGTGGACAGCAATGTGAACAGCCTCTTCTTACTTCAGCAGCCATGATATGTCCATATTAGATCAAATAGACAGGGTGGACAGCAGTGTGACCAGCCTCTTATTACCTCAGCAGCCATTGCACCTCCATATTAGATCAGATACACAGGGTGGACAACAATGTGAACAGTCTCTTCTTACTTCAGCAGCCATATGTCCATATTAGATCAAATAGACAGGGTGGACAGCAATATGTCCACCCTCTTCTTACCTCAACAGCCATTGTACCTCCATATTAGATCAGATACGCAGGGTGGACAGCAGTGTGAACAGCCTCTTCTTACTTCAGCAGCCATGATATGTCCATATTAGATCAAATAGACAGAGTGGACAACAGTTTGACTAGACCCTTCTTACTTCAGCAGCCATATGTCCATATTAGATCAGATACACAGGGTGGACAACAATGTGAACAGCCTTTTCTTACTTCAGCAGCCATATGTCCATATTAGATCAAATAGACAGGGTGGACAGCAATATGTCCACCCTCTTCTTACCTCAGCAGCCATTGTACCTCCATATTAGATCAAATAGACAGGGTGGACAGCAATATGTCCACCCTCTTCTTACCTCAACAGCCATTGTACCTCCATATTAGATCAGATACGCAGGGTGGACAGCAGTGTGAACAGCCTCTTCTTACTTCAGCAGCCATGATATGTCCATATTAGATCAAATAGACAGAGTGGACAACAGTTTGACTAGACCCTTCTTACTTCAGCAGCCATATGTCCATATTAGATCAGATACACAGGGTGGACAACAATGTGAACAGCCTCTTCTTACTTCAGCAGCCATATGTCCATATTAGATCAAATAGACAGGGTGGACAGCAAGGTGTCCACCCTCTTCTTACCTCAGCAGCGATTGTACCTCCATATTAGATCAGATACACAAGGTGGACAGCAGTGTGAACAGCCTCTTCTTATTTCAGCAGCCATGATATTTCCATATTAAATCAAATACACAGGGTGGACAGCAGTGTGAGCAGTCTCTTCTTATTTCAGCAGCCATATTTCCATATTAAATCAAATACACAGGGTGGACAGCAGTGTGAGCAGCCTCTTCTTACCTCAGCACTCCTAATATATCCTGTATTAGATCATAATATCTACAAGGAGCATATCGTTCCACACACATAAAGGAAGGGGGCAGAGCTTCCTAATGCACATGCTAACAGACACATGATGCATTAACACCTTAGATATCATCAGGTGGCTATTTTAATTCCTTAAACTGATTACATCCCTAGACAATAAATTTCCTAATTAATTATATTTAGGAATTTAATTTTGGATACCTTTTTTAAGGAATGTTCTACCCTTATTTTTTTTACTAATATCGGAGTACCCCTTTAAAGTGTTTACGACAATGGACATTGTTTTTGTGGCCGCCAGAAATTTCTATGGGGATGAAAAATTTGGGACAGTTATGCATAGAAGTTTTTTCAGTGGAATGGCTCCTGAATTAATATATTGACGACATGATTTCGTAGTGAGTTCAAAGGAAACATTCTCCGAAATTCTATGTATTAGGCTTTATTGTGCTGAGTAAGGGATACAATGGAGTCTTGTGGGTTGTAGTAAGGACGGCACATTGTGGTTATTTTTGCATTTATTTAATTTTTTTCCCATTAATTGAGCAGTAAATCTCCCCAACTGTTTGACTTATTGGTTTATCACCTGTGGAATTACAAATCTTAAGTTCTGGTTCTGTGTCTGTAGAATACATGACCTTCTGATCGCAACGCAGGATTGTCAATGCATCATCGAAACCATGCCCTAATAATGCTGCCATATAGTGCTTAAATGATGAATGATGTGATATAACGCTGTGCCATTGAAGCTGGAGTCGTCTATACAAGTGGTAATATTTTGCCACAGTGTTTTGGCAGCAACGAGCCGTATGGCTGCCTTCAGTAGTGGAAGAAAAGTCAAATACATTTTTGGATCTGCAGGTCTAGAACAAGCCGATCCTTGCACTACTAGGAGACCAGGTCAGGCGGAGAGAGGAAAGGTGCATACTTGGATCAGGATAGATATGGCAGATGGCATTTTTCAGTGAACACGCGTGTACAGTCTAAGGCCCCCTTCCCACGCACGTGTCTCCGGTACGTGTTAGGTCCGTTCCTGCACGTACCAGAGACACGGACACACGTACTCCAATGTTAATCAATGTATGGAGTTACTTGTGCGTTATTCCATACGGTGCGTGTGTCCGTGTGCGTGATACGTTTTGTTTGTCTGTAAAACACGGATGCATGTCCGTTTTCCTCACGGAGCACGCACACACGCACCCATTAAACTCAATGGGTCCGTGAGCACACGTACGTGACACGGATGCATCTCCGTATGGTCCGTGTCCGTTTTGCTTTTTTGAAGCGATGTCGGTCAATCTTTTTTTTTTTGTGTATGTCAGTCAATCTCCCTCAGTCCGTCGGTCAGTCTTCCCCCCTCTCTCATACTCACCGATCCCCGGTGCGGCGCTGCACAGCTGTTAAAAAAGCTCCGGCGGCTTTTACCATTTTGAAAATGTCGGCCGCTCATTATTCAATCTCGTATTCACTGCTTTCCCCGCCCACCGGCGCCTATGATTGGTTGAAGTTAGACACGCTCCCACGCTGAGTGACAGCTGTCTCACTGCAACCAATCACAGCTGCCGGTGGACGTATCTATCTCGAGCAGTAAAAAAAATAATGAATGAAAAAAAAACGACGTGCGGTTCCCCCCCAATTTGGATACCAGCCAGGGTAAAGCCACACGGCTGAAGACTGGTATTTTCAGGATGGGGAGCTCCACGTTATGGGGAGCCCCCAGCCTAACAATATCAGCCAGCAGCCGCCCAGAATTGCCGCATCCATTAGATGCGACAGTCCCGGGAGTCTACCCGACTCATCCCGAATTGCCCTGGTGCGGTGGCAATCGGGGTAATAAGGAGTTAATGGCAGCAGCCCATAGCTGCCACTAAGTCCGAGATTATTCATGGCCGGCATCTCCCCAAGATACCTTCCATGATTAACCTGTAAGTTAAAGTAAATAAACACACAGTCAAAAAATCCTTTATTTGAAATAATAAACAATAACAAACACCCTTTTTCACCACTTTATTAAGCCCCAAAAACCCATCCATGTCCGATGTAATCCACAGAGGTCCCACGACGCTCTCAGCTCAGCTACATGAAGCTGACAAGAGCTGCAGTAGAATACCGCCGCTCCTGTCAGCTCCACACAGCAACTGAAGTGAGTCGCGCAATCAGAGATGACATCACTCAGGTTACCCGCGGCCACCTCTAGTTCCTCCAACTGTGACAGCAAGTCGCCCGAGTGACTGAAGTAAGCTGCGTGATCAGCGATGAAGTCACAGGTGAGTTGCGGTCTCGAGTGGAGGACTCCAGCTGGCCGCGGGTAGCCTGAGTGACAGCAGCGCTAATCGCGCCGCTAACTTCAGTCACTCAGGGGATTAGCGGTCACCGGTGAGTCCTTCACGGGAGACCGCTAATCAGTACGTGACACACAGACAGAGCCGTGGTATGACAATGAAGTCGGGTGAAGTTCACCCGAGTTCATTTTCATCGCACGACTCTGTCTTTCTGCTGTAGCAACGTCATTGTGCATCACACACGGATCATTTCACACGGACAACAAACGGACATTACACGTACGCATCTCACGCACACACGGACATTCCACACGCACACACGGCTAGCATACGCCATCACACGAATGTCACACGCACCGGAGAAACGGACATAAAATACGGAACACGGACCCAAAAAATGGAACATAAGACATGCACGTGTTTTTCACGTGCGTGTGAAGGGGGCCTAAGACCATATCCGCTTTGAGGGGGCAGGCCTTGTAATGCTCGCTGGTGTGAGTGGCGAGTGGACCCACTGGTCCGCAGCACACAGAATACCTGAGGGGCTTGACTATGGTTCACACCAGATTTTCACCAGAGCCTCTGATAGTGAGGGTGTTGTGCTTCAGGTAGAAACCAGGTGCCACACAGGGAGATTGGTGCTGTGACAGCTGGCCTCAGGGGTATGAACATGGAAAGTCTCTGATGAAGCAGGTGTAGCCAAGACAGCTGATGCTGCAGGCTTGGCCGATGTGGCACGATGCAAAAGCGGACGGTATAACAGGCTTGGCCGATAGGGTACGATGCAGCAGCGGCGAGTATAGCAGACTTGGACAATAGGGTACGATGCAGCAGTGGAGGGGCTGGTATATGAGACTTGGCCAATAGGATATGATGCAAAAGCGGATGGTATAACAGGCTTGGCCGATAGGGTACGATGCATCAGCAGCCGGTATACGTCAGGTACTGGGACAGAGACAGGTATTAGCAATGGAAGCATAGAACACAGCATTGAACAGCAGCAGCACTTATGGACATACAGAACACTTTGGCCAGGTACCTCCCTTAAGGGCAGGGTGCTTTAAATACCTGATGCCTCTCAACCATAGGCAGAGAGGCACTTCCAGGTTAGGGCAGACGGGCCCTTTAAGAAAAGGTGCGTGCGTGTCTTAAGAGCAATCCCAGGAGGCCTGTGCAGTGTGCGCAGGCCCCAGGAGACAGCGGCAGTAACCAGGCACAGAGCAACCTCCGCTGAATGGCCAGGGAGTGAGTGTGCCGGCGTCTGCGTGGATGCGGTTGAGGGCGTTACAGGCCTCCACAAAAACAGACTATAAAAAACAACCTGTCATCAGAAAACAATGGATTTTACTTGCAGCCATAGTACTAATCTGCAGGTAAATACTGTTTCAAGCATATTTGAGAGTCTGCTCTGATTCTGAGCCTGTTATGTTCGCACAGCAACTCACAAGGGGTTAAGGTAACACACTAATCCCTGCCGATTCCTGCACTGACTAGAGTTCCCAACCCTGCAGTTCCTAATGGTTTCTGCTTGCGTTGGGTTAACCTTGACCACAGACTAAACAAGGGCAACTCTAACTAACAGCAATATGGCTGGACTTTAAAATGAGATCACCATCAGGAAATACCAGCAGGAGGAAGGTATTTAAATCCGCACCCAAGAGCTGATTGGGCAGGCAAATAAGTAAATGAATATACCTATTGCCCTAATAGAACTAAAGCAAGGATAACAGAAAATAAATCAAAAGAAAAGGTGTATCTGCTGTGGTCCGCGGACAGAGAAGCCGACCACAGAGAAGACACTCAAGGGTTCAAATCTAGATACATGACAGTACTGTGTCACCCAGGGATAGGGGGTACTCAGAACCGGGCCAATGGGGTCACTTCCAGATGTATCACGGTGGTGTGACCCGGTCTGTGATCCCAGGCTCCACAACAGAAGGGGAATATGTAAAGAGAGATTGTCTGTGACGCCACCCGTGGGTTGCGGTAATGAGATGGTGGCACCGCCGCTGCTCTTGGGGACCATGCCTGGGACTGATGGAGCAGGGCAGCAAGGGGGAATCCCCTCCACGGGTAGGGGAGGTGTAGTCCCGGGGCCCAGGGTATTGTGAGAGGTTGCAGGGAGCAGTCTTTAGGAAGCAGGAAGTAAAGCCCTTACAATTGGAAGTCGTGGTGCTGGATGAGGCTAGGCTGATGTGTGTGGTCAGAAAACAGAGAGTCCTTTGTAAACCAACTTGCCAAATGGCCAGTCACCTTTGGCGGGTGTCTTCAGGTCCGACACCCAGATGTACAGCCAGGGCCCTTCTTTCCACACTCTCTGTCTGTCTCTCTCTTTTGTCTGGACTAGTCCGTTTGAACGGCCTCCGGATTGGGTCCCTCTCCCGGCACCGGCGGGCTACAACCCTGTCCCGGTCGCCTCAGGTTCCCCGCTCTCCGTCACCTGTGGCCCTCACTGCCACCTAGTCCGGTAGTCCAGGTCTCCAACCCCGGATACCACCTTCTCCCAGGAAGCTCCAAGCTTCCCCTTTCAGCGCTTCACTGACTACTGCACAACTGAAACTAAAACTCTCTCCACTTCCTTAGTTCTTCTCGCCCCCCTCCCTTTTTCCTGGAGAGGGGGTGAGTAGGGCCTGATTGGCTGGTGTACATCTGTGTGGGGATTGTGTAGCTGCGAAGGAGGATTCACTCTTTCTGTGACTACCTGGTTTTGCCAGGGCGTCACAGTACCACCCTTCTACAAAGGGCCACTAAAGTCACAGAGATCCCCAACCGCTGATGCCACTGGCAGAACTCTCTCACTAGGGGATCCGCAAACAAATCTCTTGCATCAACCCAGGAATTATCCTCCGGACTGAAACTGGTGACGTCTGATGCATCTGGAACCCAAACCGTGTTCCACCTCATACTTCTTGTCTTCCTACAAGTCAACCTCAAGGATATCCTGAGGACCCAGTGTCCCCTCAAATGTTTTAAGAAAGGAATGGAAGGAATTATTAATCCTCCATGCAATCGGGAGTGGGAGCTTGACCATCACAGGATTAATGATTTTAATTACCTTATACAAACCTACAAATTTAGGAGTAAATTTCCTTCATCGAACTTTTCGATGATGATTTATTGATGATAGCAACACAAAATCTCCTACCTTAAAGACAGGAGCCTTCTTTTGTCTGCGGTTTACAGTTCTCTTGATCCAATTGTAAGTTATCAAAAAATCTTTTACAGTTTGCCTCCAGACCTTAATCAGCCCAGAAGAATATCTTTCATCCTCTGAGACCCCCGACTGCAAACCTGAAAAATTACCAAAAACTGGAAGAATACCCCCACAACAAAAAAAAGGTAAGGTACTGGTAGCAGAAGATGTGCAGTTATTGAAAGCAGACTCAGCCAGAGGAAGAAAATCCACTCAATTCTCTTGATTAGAAGAAGCAAAACATCTTAGACATTATTCTAATTCTTGGTTCATTCTCTCCATCTAACCATTAGTCTCAGGAAGATAACCTGAAGAGAATAAAAGCTTAATTCCTATCCTGGAGCAAAAGCTATGCCAAAAGCTAGCCATAAAATAAACCAGTCTATATGAAATAATGTTTTAAGGGACATCACGGAGCTTAATGACATGAGAGATGAACAATGTGGCTAAACTTTTGGGAATTTTGGTAGACAAACCAAGTGAACTATCCACCACCACCCATGCTACAGTATTACCACCAGAATTCATCAAATCCATGACAAAATCCATGTACAAATCAGTACAAGGTTGAGAGTGAACCTCATTAGGCAAAAGAAAGCCTGCCAGGGCCTGACGAGAGGCTTTAGACCTGGCGCAAACTCTGCTCTTATGGACATACTGGTCAATATCCTTTTGAGCACTCTGCCACCAAAAGGACCTGGAAACAGCTTCTGCAGATGGAGGAACCAGGATGCCCGGTCAACACAGGGTCATGCACTTTGGTAAGAAGGTCAGTATGAAGTGAGGATTGCACAAACAGTTTGCAATGTGGCAAGCCCTCCGATGTACCAACCTGAGCCTCCGCAATGCGCTGAGATCTATCCCAAGAGCACACACCACCACCCCTTCACTAAGAATTTTGACTGAATTTTTATTCCTTAACTCTGGAACAAAACTATCTGACAAAGCATCAGCCTTAACATTCTTGGTACCAAGGAAATACAGTACAGACCAAAGGTTTGGACACCTTCTCATCTCTAGAACAACTATTAAGAGGAGACTTTGTGCATCAGGCCTTCATGGTAAAATAGCTGCTAGGAAACCACTGCTAAGGACAGGCAACAAGCAGAAGAGACTTGTTTGGGCTAAAGAACACAAGGAATGGACATTAGACCAGTGGAAATATGTGCTTTGCTCTGATGAGTCCAAATTTAAGATCTTTGGATCCAACCACCGTGTCTTTGTAGAAAAGGTGAACGGATGGACTCTACATGGCTGGTTCCCACCGTGAAGCATGGAGGAGGAGGTGTGATGGTGTGGGGGTGCTTTGCTGGTGACACTGTTGGGGATTTATTCAAAATTGAAGGCATACTGAACCAGCATGGCTACCACAGCATCTTGCAGCGACATGTTATTCCATCCGGTTTGCGTTTAGTTGGACCATCATATATTTTTCAACAGGACAATGACTCCAAACACACCTCCAGGCTGTGTAAGGGCTATCTGACTAAGAAGGAGAGTGATGGGTTGCTATGCCAGATGACCTGGGCTCCACAGTCACCAGACCTGAACCCAATAGAGATGGTTTGGGGGTGAGCTGGACCGCAGAGTGAAGGCAAAAGGGCAAACAAGTGCTAAGCATCTCTGGGAACTCCTTCAAGACTGTTGGAAGACCATTTCCGGTGACGACCTCTTGAAGCTCATCAAGAGAATGCCAAGAGTGTGCAAAGCAGTAATCAAAGTGTCGCGGGCGGAGGAGGGGACGCTGCGCTCTCCCACTGCTCGGGTCCGGCTGCTGCTGCTACGGCTGCTCGGTGGTGGCTCGAGCGGTAGGCCGGATCCCGGGGACTCGAGCGGCGTTCCTCGCCCATGAGTGAAAAGGGGAGTGGTTTTGGGGATTTATTGTCCGTGACGCCACCCACGGTTGTGGTGAGGTTGTGACACCACCGCTGCTCTGGACGGGGATCCCGGGAGCGATGACTGGGAGCAGCTTGGATGTTGGTCCTCCCCTCCGTGGGCAGGGGGTTGGTGGTCCCGGGGCCCGGTGAAGGAGGTAGGGATGGATGGCAGGCGGGTTGCGGGGCCTGGTGAGGTGCAGGGTCACGGGAGCAGCGCTGTGCCGCACGGCAGTACTCACTCAGCCAATCATGAAGACACAGTCCTTGGTAAAACACACGGCTGGATGGATGGGGCCCACTGACGGCTGCGGTGGTTCCTGCTCCCGGTAGGTTGATGGTGACTGCCTTTACCTGCACCTGTGTAGTGTGTACGGTTCCAATGGGTTCCCACCGGTAACCCGCTCCCCAGCTTGGATGGTTGCTGAAGGAGCCCCTTTTGCCCGCAGGCTCTGGCCCTGGGAACTTTAGCCTTGGCGGTGACTGTGTTTCCCTTCACGGTTTGAGCTGTCGCCTTCTATCGGGACTTGACTGCTGGGAAACCCAGGAGGTTCCCTTCGCTAACGGATTTGACAAATTGGACGGCGACTCCCAGCCTTGTCGGGGTCCGTAAGCCCTGCCGGATGGTGCTGGCTTCTCTTTGCTCGCCGGACCGGTACCGCCGTGCCACCGCCCATCCACGGTCCTTTCGGTTCGCTCCAATCGGCCTCTCCTGCAGACGGTCACCACCGTCTGCCAACCTTGCTGTACCGTCCGGGCCACACACCCGGACACCGTCAGACAGTTGCTCTCTTGCCACTTCACTCCTCTCACTTTCTAACTCTAATCTCAACTCCCTCCTTTTCCCGCCTCCAGGACTGTGAACTCCTCGGTGGGCGGGACCAACCGCCTGGCCCACCCCCCTGGTGTGGACATCAGCCCCTGGAGGAAGGCAACAAGGATTTTGTGCTTGGCTTTGGTGTGCCTAACCGGGGTGTGGGGTGTGTTGGTGTTGTTCTGTGACGACCTGGCTTGTCCAGGGCGCCACAAAAGCAAAAGGTGGCTACTTTGAAGAACCTAGAATATAAGACATATTTTCAGTTGTTTCACACTTTTTTAACTATTTCATTACACATGTTTTAATTCATAGTTTTGATGTCTTCAATGTGAATCTACAATTTTTAGAGTCATGAAAATAAAGAAAACTCTTTGAATGAGAAGGTGTGTCCAAACTTTTGGTCTGTACTGTATGTCACGGTGAATTCAACCCAAGCGAAAAAAAAGGCCCACCTGGCCTGTCTAGTATTCAGGCATTTAGCAGTGTCGACATACAAAAATGTTTTGTGACCAGTAAATATCGTTACTTTATGCCTAGCCCTCGCCAATCAATGCCTTCATTCCTCAAAAGCTCTTTTAAGACAAGAGTTCCCAATCACCTATATTATAATTGAACTTCGTTTGTGAGAATTTCCTAGAAAAAAAAAAGCACAAGGATGAAAGTAACCATCTTTCATCTGTGAAAGAATGGTATCCATTCCCACAGAGGAGGCATCTACCTCAACTACAAAAGGAAAATAAACATCGGGTGGATTGTGGACTGGAGCTTTAGAAAAAGCTGTCTTGAGTGCCGCAAAGGAATCAACATCCTCAGTTGACGAAGAGGAGAAGTCAATCCCCTTCTTGGTCATATCAGTAAGAGGTTTGACTATGACAGAGAAGTTCTTAACAAATTTATGATAATAATTACCAAAACCTAAGAACCTCTGTAAAGCCTTAAGATTAGAAGGTTGTATCCAATCAAGGGCGGCCTGTACCTTAACGGAATCCATCTGAAAACCTTTAGCAGAAACCAAATGACACAAAAACTGAAGAAGAACTTGAAGCACCTGCCGAAAATGCTCCTGATGCTCCTCATGAGAATCTGAGTAAATCAAGATATCATCTAAGTAATATCACTACAAATAAAACCTACTAGAGAAGAAAAGATATAATTTATGAAGTTCTGAAACACTACCAGAGCATTGGTCAAACCAAATGGCATCACCAAATTATGAAAGTAACCCTCAGGTGTATTGAAGGCAGTATTCCACTCATCACCTTGGCAAACATGTATGAGATTATATGCTTCTCTCAAATCCAGTTTAGAAAACCCCATGGCCCCCGCTAATTGATTAAACCGATCAGGAATAAGAGGTAGTGGGTATGGATTACGTATAGTGATCTAATTAGAACTCTCTAAAATCCAAACAAGGACACAACCCACCATCTTTTTTCTTAACAAAAAAAATACCACGGCGACTGGTGAGGTGGAAGGTCTTGTGAGACCCTTAGAGAGACTATATTGAATTTACTCCTTCAAGGCATCTCTTCAGGAAGATGGAGGTTAAGTAGACGGGATTTAGGCAATTTGGCACCTGGTATTAATTTGATAGCACAATAATATGTGAGGAAAAACTTCATTCAGTATCAGAAAAATCATCCTCAAAATCCTGAATAAAATCTTGAAGAAAAGATCTTATAGATGCCAGGGATTTCGATAAATAATTGGAAAAACAAAAAGTCACCCAAGACTTAAACTCGCGAGTCTCCCAATTGATGATGGGATTGTGCTTCCCCAACCAAGGCATACTCAGCGCAATTTTTAGCTAGTAAGGAAGGAAACACCATGAATGAAATAGACTCTGTGTTTAACACTCCCACTCTCATGCACACATTCTCAACCTTACAAAAAACATGGCTTTGGGTAAGGGGAGAATTGCAGATAATCGAATAGGATGACCAAGGGTAGAAACTATGTACTCACACTCAATAGAAACATCACCATCAATAAGATTCAAGACAAAGCCTGAATCAATAAATGCAGAGGTGTAATGTTCATGGCTGGTGTAGAGGCAGCGAGCAGGATTAGTGGATCCACTGGACCACAGGGGTTACCCGGGCTTACCCCTCAGAGGGAGGGGCTTATCTAAGCACCTACCGCAAGGCGGACACCAGGTACTACTCCCAGGGCAGCGACCGGGACTGTGACAGCTGACCTCCATGACAGTTGACAGACTCAGGAATAGCCAGGTACAGGTGGGGTGACTAAGTCAGGCTAGACAGGCGGTATGGACAGGAATGGTGGATACGGCACGGTGTAGGAAGGCAGGTACTGGAGACGGACACAGGGATAACAAGGCAGGAGCACAGGACCTGACAACTAGCTAAGTAGAAGACTGACTGACTAACTGAAGGTGTTGTGCAGGTACCTCACCTAATGGGAAGATGCCTTAAATACACTGTGGCTCTCAGCCATAGGCTGAGAGGCATTTCCTGGAAGTAGCTTGCAAGCCCTTTAAATGGAGGATCGGTGTGCACGCGCGCTTCTTAGGTGCACTCCCTGGAACCAGAGCATGAACAAGGCCTGGGATGGGAAGGAGGCACCAGCACACGTGGATGGCCAGGGAAGTACGGGGAAGGACGCAACTCAGCCGTCGCGGTGAGTTTGTCGGCGTCTCTGCAGAGACGCCGGCGCTACAAGACATGATTATAACTTCAGATTTAGCTACCAAAGACACTTGTAGAAGGAAACCAGTGGCATGCATGAGAAATAACTTCAAACCTGTTGAATCAGTGTCTTTGTATATTAATGATTTCTTTTTCAGTTTACCCTTAAAAAGTTATTATGATATTTGAAATACTGAATTATTACATGGTCCATTCGACTGCAGTATAGACAAAATCGAGCAGGTGTCCAAGGTTCAGCAACCTCCTTGGACTCTCTGCAGGTCCCAATAGGCATAGGTTCTCCTGCCTCAATAAGATGAGAGGGTAAGTCACTGAAACCCCCTCAAAGGTACTCTTATCTCTAAGATGTATGTCCAAATGCACTGCCAGTGACACAGCTTCTACCGTAGGCAACGGAGAGGGACTATAAAGCATCATATCTCGTATCTGACTAGAGAGACCCAGGCAGAATTGACTGAGGAGGGCTGGGTCATTCCAGGAGGTTTCCACTGCCCAACGTCTGTACTGAGAGGAGTAGTCCTCTACTTTACAATTTCACTGAATCAACCTACGAATCATTTATTCTGCAACAGAAACTTTATCGGGATCATCATTGATGAGCCCCAGAGCAGGGAAAAAGGCATCAAATGAGGAAAAAATGGGAGACTCCTCAGGCAAAGAAAGTGCCCAGGCCTGAGGGTCTCCATGAAGCAATGACAGAATAATACCCACATCTTGACTCTTTCCACTGGATGTGGTAGGACAAAGACAACAATACAACTAATATGAAGAAGGATCGAAAATTTACTTTGGTACCCTTTCGAAACACTCCAGTAAATTTACCTTGGGCTCAGAAGTTGATTTTGGGTGTAAAACCTCTGTATCAGTAGATGACACACGCTGTTGTTGCTGCTGAATGTGTGCCACCTCCAAGGACAAGGACCGTAATTGCATGGCCAAGGCGTCCACAGCTTCTCAGCACACAAAAATGGAGTTGGCTGGTTATAATGTTATGTTCGTACAGTAACTCACAAGGGGTAAAGGTAACACACTAAAGAGATCCCAACCCTGCAGTCCCTAATGGTTCCAGTTGGAACAGCCCTGACCACAGACTAAATGATGGCAACTCTGGCCTATGCTGCCTGATCGGACATCAAGCACTTCACTTTCCTCCTAAGGAACTGGAGGGCAGAACAGAGATAAGATAGGTGCCGAGTGGAGAACAGAAACAGCAGAAAGAGGTTTCCTAGCTAGTCTTCCACTGACTGGCAGTAAATAACAGCAATATGGCTGGATTTCAAAATGAAAATATCACCAGCAGGAACTACCAGCAGGAGGAAGGTATTTAAAGCCGCACCCAAAAAATGATTGGGCAGGCAAATGAGTAAATTAATACACCTCATACCCTAATAGAGCTAAAGCAAGGATAACAGAAACCAAACATAGTAAGAAAAGTTGTACCTGCTATGGTCCGAGAAGCCGACCACAGAGCACCGACTCAAGGGTTTGAAGCAAAATGCATGACAGGCCACAGGGAAAAAATGAAGTTTTATTCTCCCTGCAGCTGCCCAAATCCACCTAGATGAGCAGCATTGTTGGCAGTGAGCAGGAAACGTTATCTATAAAGTATAACATAAGGTGTTGCCCACCTGGTTAGAACCGAGCGGTTGCAGGTAGAATAAAACTTCATTTTGGTCCCTACAGCAAAACATCACATTAGACTGCCGGTTAGGTTTGCATGAGTATCTACCTATAGACTAGCGCTATGGCTGTAGGGATATAATGTTTTGTTTCTGACAACAGGCTCCCTTTAAGTACTATGCCTCCCTGTGCTTACCGTTATTCTGTATGTGTTACCGAAGTTAAACCGCATGTGCCATATGTGTAGATCAATCTGCTACAAATTCACACAAACTAAAACAATTTGTGCGGATCGCAAAGAAAATATGCCCTGCGCCATTTCACACTGCTGAAAACTGCAGAAGACAGAGAGCGGATTCATGATAACAGGTACGGCCACACAGGCTTCCCCATGATGCCTTGAGACTACAACATTATATGGTCTAGCACAGCCAATCATGGGGGACTATCACAGCCAATATAATACTTAAGGGTAGAGCAAGCAGCAGTCATTTTAGGATTTTACAGCTTAGGCTGGGGCCACACGGGGACTACTGCGATCCACTTGCATGACACTCGGCTCACGCTGGCAGTACAGCAGAGCCAAGTGTCATGCGAGTGTCCCTGCGACTGAGGTCCGTTCGTGCGAGCGGACCTCAGCTGCGGGGGGCGAACCGGCACTGAGGAGGGGCGGGAGGGATTTATCTCCCTCTCTCCTCCGTAGCAGGCTATTGTCATTCCCGCCCTGCACTCGCGGTACACCGGTGTACCGCGAGTGCAGTGCGATTTTTCTCTCGCCCCATGGACTTGAATGGGTGCGAGGGAAACAATGATCGCATTACATCCGCAGCATGCTGCGATTGTTTTCTCGGTCCGATTAGGGCTGAGAAAATAATCGGTCATGTGCACTGACACAGGCTAATATTGGTCCGAGTGGAATGCGACTTTTTATCGCACTCCAGTAGCACCGTTTTTCTTGCCGTGTGTCTTAGGGAGAGGATGTCAGAGCACACAGCTCTTTATTACAAATAGGGATAGGAGAGCACCATTTTTTTTTTATTCTTGACACATTGCAAACCTCTGTTTTACTTTTGCTACTGATGAAAAATCCTGAAACCAAGGCTTGTGTGTCACAGAAAATGTGAGAAACCATAAGCTATATTTTTTGTAATTTTTTTAAAGAAAAGAATCATCTCCACATTAAACCACATTACATAAATGTTAACACAACTGTCTACCCCATAAAAACTATTTTTTTTGCACATTTCTCTATTGAAATAGTCCAATATTAGACCCATACAGCAAGGCTGGCATCTCCTCCAAAAAGGGATAATTTTTGGACCATTTCACCTATTACGATCGATTTACCCTAGCCAGAGTGACGTGGACATCGATAAAGCTGTGTTTGTATTAAAAAGCTCAAATGGGGTTTAATACATTCGTAGGAGACCTTTGAGTGTTATACACATTCAATTTTATGGGCAATTAGAGGCTTTGCAGAATTTAGATTTGTTGTGAATCCATTTTGTTTATTTTTTGGAAAAAAATTGGGGAGGTTTTCAAATTCTAATTTCAAATGATTCGTTACTCTTTAGTGATCAACCTTGGTCTTGTTCACAGCATTAATTCTTCTACGTATGCTTCCACAAAATCAGAGATATTGTAGGATTAGAGTATTGTGTGTGTATGTGTGAGTAACCAATTATACCAAACAGGTGATAATGATCATTTTCAGATGTAGGTTAAAAAACACAGTGATTAACTGAAACATAAACAGCTGCGTAAGAGGCCTAAAACTGGGTGAGGAACATCCAATCTCTGTCATAAAGGTGAGGTTATGGAAGACAGTTATATAATATCTATATAGCCCCACGTGTAAGTACAGGTCATATGCGGCATACCATAAAGACCATAACAAGCAAGACTAAAATCAAATATAAAAACATTTAAATGAAAATCATTGGTGCTCAAGTGAAAAATAATAATAATAATAATAATAATAATAATAATAATAATAATAAAAAATGTAGCTGCTTGTAAGGTAATGGGATTGTGTGTAAGTCCCAAGGGCATAAAACAAAGAGAAAAATATATACAGTAAGTATATAATTTTCAAATATAAAAACAAATTAAAACAACTTTACTGAAAAATAGATAAAAAGTACAGTGCAAGGAATCCATACAAGGAAAAGAACCAAACAATAGGAAAAATGGACAGCATAATTAGAGACCCCAAGGGGTGCCACAATGGTGAAAAAATAGTGAATATGTAAATTAAGAATACATGTATAAAAACAAAGTGCAGTAATCAAAGTCGAACAATACTAGTAATAATAAGGTACAAGTATATACGGTATATACAGCTCTGGCAAAAAATTAAGAGACCACTTCCAAATTTTCAGTTTTTCTGATTTATCTCTTTATATTTTTGAGTAAAATGTAAATTGTTCTTTTATTCTATAAACTACTGACGTCTCCGAATTTCCAAGCAATAGATTTTGTATTTATTTTTTGAAAATGAGAAATGGTCAAAATAACAGAAACAATGCATTGCTTTCAGCCCTCAAATAATGCAAAGAAAACAAGTTCATAATCATTTATAAACAACAATACTAATAATGTTTTACCTCAGGAAGGGTCAGAAATCAATATTTTGGGGAATAACCATGATTTTTAACCACAGCTTTTATGTGTCGTGGCTGCTTTCCACCAGTCTTTCACACTGCTTTTGGGTGACCTTATGGTACTTCTGGTGCAAAAATGTAAGCAGTTTTTTTTGTTTGATGGCTTGTGACTATCTATCTTCCTCTTGATTACATTTCAGAGGTTTTCAATGAGGTTCAGGTCTGGAGATTGGGCTGGCTGTGAATGGGTTTTGATGTGGTTGTCCTTCATCCACACATTGATTGACCTAGCTGTGTGGCATGGCGCATTGTCCTGCTGGAAAAAACAGTCCTCAGAGTTGGGGAACATTGCCTGAGCAGAAGGAAGCAACTGTTTTTCCAGGATAACCTTGTATGTGGCTTGATTCATATGTCATTCGCAAAGATGTTTTTTGAATTTTCTTTATTTAATTTTCAGCTTTGCCCAACACCTGGTCATCTAATGGTTAGACAGAGACCTGGAGAGGCGTACAAGCCACAGTGTTTTGCACCCACTGTGAAATTTGGTGGAGGATCGGTGATGATCTGGGGATGCTTTAGTAAGGCTGGAATTGGGCAGGTTAATCTTAGCAAAGGAGCTGTATATATTGTGAGACTGTGACCGGGGTTATCTATGACGGCCGGTATGTCTCGCCCCGGTTGTGCTCACTCCATGATAGAAAGTAAATCCACTCTAGGGTTAATGCTGTTTCCCTACAGGCTGAAGGAAGGGTTAAATGGAAACAGGAACGAGGGGCAGGTGTGCCGGGTGTGAGGGAGTGATCACAACTCCCTGAGTCTCTGCTGGAGAGACATGTATATTGCTGTGGATTTTTGTTTGGACATTAAACACCGTGTGCTGTGAAACTTAATGCCTGGATCCCGTGTCTTCTGCTGCGCAGCCGACCGCGCTACCTCACATATGGTGGAGAATCGGCGGGCATGCCAGCCCGGTGAGGTGTACTTCCTTTTCTGGTGATCCGGTAGCACATGTCCTGGATTCAAGCAGCTATACTACGGCCCAAACCCAGCGACGCCATGGAGGACATACTAAGGCATTTGGCGCAGGCTAATGCACAGCAGCAGCAGGCTAATGCACAACAACAAGAGGCTAATGCACAGCAACAACAGGTGAATACCCACCTGCTCCGGACGTTGGAGCAACAGCAGCAACAGCACCAGCAATCCTTGAAATTGCAGGAAAAAAGGCACCAAGAACAGATGGTTCTCCTGGCCAAGTCAATCCGTGCCGGACCGGCAGCAACAACCCCGGGACCGGGTGACGACGGCAGCGTCCGGAAAGCGGTGAGACAAGCGTTGCAAAAGATGACCCCGGGGGATGATGTGGAAGCGTTCCTGGCAGTGTTTGAGCGGGTGGCCGAGCGGGAAAAGCTGCCGACCCCCCAGTGGGCTGAGGTATTGTCGCCCTATCTGACGGGGGAACCCCAAAAAGCGTACCTGGACCTCGGTACCGAGGACGCCATTGACTATGTGACCCTGAAAGCCGAAATACTGGCTCGGTTGGGGGTGAATACCTATGTACGGGCTCAGCGGGTAAATCGGTGGTTCTATGAGGAAGCCAAACCCGTACGCTCCCAGGCCTATGACTTATTACATCTTGTAAAAAAGTGGTTGCAGCCTGACACTCTGAGCCCGGCGCAAATGGTGGAAAGGGTAGTAGTGGATCGTTTTGTGCGCACTTTACCAGTCACCGTTCAACGGTGGGTAGGACAGGGTGACCCGAGTACCCTGGACCAATTAGTGTCCCTGGTAGAGCGGCATGTGGCTACGCAGGACTTGATACGGGACACTGAGACTTTGCGTACCGCCCGTCGGTCCGGCCCCTCCAAGCCTAGGGCCAAGGACCCACCGCCGACACCGGTACAGGAGTCCGCTACCATCCTGGCTGAGGCCGCGCCCGCCGTTCCTGAGGTCCGGAAGGCCATGTACCCTAAACGACAACTTGTCAAGGGGGTTTCCTTCCCTATTAGATGTTGGCGGTGCCAGCGGGTGGGACATATGGAAGCCCAGTGTCCCCTGACCACGGAGCCCATGGATTGTGGGGTTACCCGGCGGGGTTCAATGTATGCTCAGGTGGTGTGTACCGCTGACCTGGTTCCCCCAGAGACTGAGCCCCACTTGTGCCAAATACAGGTGAATGGATGTCCGGTTACAGGATTGTTGGATTCCGGAAGCTTAGTGACCCTTGTGCGATCCACCTTGAGGGCTAAAGTAAAGGCCACAGGACGTACCGTGGGGGTGGTTTGCATACATGGGGACCGCCGAGACTATCCCACGGGGATTGTCACCATCACAGCACCTTGCGGTCAGGTGCAACATGAGGTGGGACTGCTTAACACTCTTCCTTATGACGTGATCCTAGGACGGGATCTGCCCTATTTTTGGACTTTATGGAAGGGAACCCCTAGATCCCCTCCGATATTGGTCAGTCCGGGGCCTGAGCCCTACAATCCTGAATCCGGGACACCTGCCGTAGGGGTCCCCATGATAGGGACAGAATGTGAACCCGATAGGTCGCCCCTAGAGGTATTGGCAGGAGAGGCTGAGACGGTCGAGCCCATCCCGGACTTGGAGGCATCCCCGGATGCGTTTGGGACAGCCCAACTCCAGGACCCTACGTTAATACATGCCCGGAATAGGGTGTTAGTAATTGACGGGGTGGCCCAGCTGCCCGGTGCCCAGGTAAGGTACCCCCATTTCGCTCTTAAACAGGATTTACTCTACCGGGTAGATGAAATACGGGGCGTGGGGGTGGAGCAGTTGGTGGTGCCCCAGCCGTATCGCCGGCGGGTCCTCGACTTGGCTCATAAACATCTGATGAGTGGCCACCTAGGGGTCAAGAAAACGCAGGAGCGAATATTGCAAAGGTTCTATTGGCCCGGGGTCTTTGGGGAGGTAAAACGGTTCTGCGAAACCTGCCCGGAGTGTCAGCTTACCGCACCACTGGTCCACTTTCGCAGTCCGTTGGTGCCGTTACCCATTATAGAAGTCCCTTTTGAACGGATAGGGATGGATCTGGTGGGGCCCCTCGTAAAGTCTGCTCGAGGGCACCAACACATCCTAGTGATCGTTGACTATGCCACCCGGTATCCAGAGGCGATACCTCTCAGACATACTGCGGCGAAGCTTATAGCTCGGGAGTTGTTTTCTGTGTTCTGCCGGGTGGGGTTGCCCAAGGAGATCCTTACGGATCAGGGGACCCCATTCATGTCTAAAGTGACCAAAGAACTATGCCGGCTACTCCAGATCAAGCAGTTGCGTACGTCTGTGTATCATCCTCAGACGGATGGGTTAGTAGAACGATTCAATAAAACCCTGAAAACCATGCTAAAAAGGGTGATCTCCAAAGACGGGAAGGACTGGGATATGATGCTTCCCTATTTGATGTTTGCCATCCGAGAGGTGCCACAGGCATCCACGGGGTTTTCGCCTTTTGAATTGTTATACGGGCGACATCCTCGGGGATTGTTGGACCTGGCAAAGGAAACATGGGAGCAAGAGCCCACCCCCCATAAAAGTGTGATTGAACACATTTTAGGAATGCAGAACCGCATAAGCGCGGTCATGCCAATTGTGAAGGAGCATTTACAGGAGGCTCAGGCCGCGCAAAGCGGCCGCTATAATAGACAAGCCACCGTGCGGACCTTTAAACCCGGGGATCGGGTGTTGGTATTAATCCCCACGGCGGAGAGTAAATTCCTGGCTCAGTGGCAAGGCCCCTACGAGATAAAGGAAAAAGTCGGGGTGGTCAACTATAAAGTATTGCAGCCCGGTAGGCGGAAACCTGAACAAATATACCATGTCAACCTATTAAAACCGTGGCAGGAACGGGAAAGCCTGATGGTTGAGTTTCCCCCATCTCCCTCCTCTTCGGGTCGTTCACTCCCGGCTTCAGCGACCTCCGGAGAGGACGAACCGGAAGTAAGGATCGGAGAAGCCCTCACCAAGCAACAGAGGCGAGAGGCCAGACGGTTGGTTCAGCAGAACCCCGATGTCTTCTCCGAGTTGCCGGGTAGGACCAGTCTGATACGACATGACATTGTCACCGAGCCCCACCTGAAGGTACGCCTGAAGTCATACCGCGTGCCGGAGGCTCGAAGACAAGCCATATCAGAAGAAGTGAAGACAATGCTACGCCTGGGGGTCATCGAAAAATCCCGGAGTGAATGGGCTAGTCCCATTGTCCTAATACCAAAACCCGATGGCTCCTTAAGGTTCTGCAATGACTTCCGGAGATTGAACGAAATATCCAAGTTCGATCTCTACCCCATGCCCCGGGTGGATGAGCTGACTGATAGGCTGGGACAGGCGCGATATTTCACCACGCTCGACCTGACCAAGGGGTACTGGCAGGTGCCACTGACGGAGTCCGCCAAGGAGAAAACAGCTTTTGTTACGCCGGAGGGTCTCTTCCACTATGTTGTCTTGCCTTTTGGGTTACATGGCGCTCCGGCCACGTTCCAGAGGTTGATGGACTTGGTGCTGGAACCCCACCAGGCGTATGCATCAGCGTACCTTGATGACATCATTATTTACAGCTCCGATTGGCAGACCCACTTGGAACAGGTACAAGCGGTGGTGGACGCGCTTCGAACAGCCGGATTGACAGCCAATCCCAAGAAATGTGCGTTGGGACTCACGGAAGCCCGCTACTTGGGCTACGTGATAGGCCAAGGAGTGATTAAGCCCCAAATTAACAAGGTTGAGGCGATCCAGAAGTGGCCTAGACCCCTGACCACGAAGCAGGTTAGGGCCTTCCTGGGTATCGTGGGGTACTACAGGAGGTTTGTAAAGGATTTTGCGGGACTATCAGCCCCCTTGACGGACCTTCTCAAAGGCAAGAAGTCCGTCATGGTACGCTGGACTCCGCAGGCCGAGGACTCCTTCCGGGCCCTGAAGGGGGTCCTGTGCGGACAGCCCGTTCTCGTACACCCTGATTTCCGGAAGGAGTTCATAGTACAGACTGACGCCTCAGAGGTAGGCCTGGGGGCAGTGCTGTCTCAGGTGGTTCAGGGGGAGGAACACCCCGTCACCTTCTTAAGTAGGAAGCTCACCCCTCCCGAGCGGAATTATAGCGTAGTGGAGAAGGAGTGCCTGGCGATCAAGTGGGCCTTGGAGTCCCTACGCTATTACCTGCTGGGACGGCAGTTTCGCTTGGTGACGGATCACTCTCCACTGGTCTGGATGAGGTCCGCCAAGGAACGGAATGCCCGGGTTACCCGGTGGTTCCTTTCTCTGCAGAACTTCCGGTTTACGGTTGAACACCGGGCCGGTAGGTTGCAGGGCAACGCCGATGCCTTGTCCCGCGGCCCGTGTTTGCTGGCAGGAGTTCAACCCCGCTCGCTTGAACTGAGGGGGGGGGTATGTGAGACTGTGACCGGGGTTATCTATGACGGCCGGTATGTCTCGCCCCGGTTGTGCTCACTCCATGATAGAAAGTAAATCCACTCTAGGGTTAATGCTGTTTCCCTACAGGCTGAAGGAAGGGTTAAATGGAAACAGGAACGAGGGGCAGGTGTGCCGGGTGTGAGGGAGTGATCACAACTCCCTGAGTCTCTGCTGGAGAGACATGTATATTGCTGTGGATTTTTGTTTGGACATTAAACACCGTGTGCTGTGAAACTTAATGCCTGGATCCCGTGTCTTCTGCTGCGCAGCCGACCGCGCTACCTCACAATATATTGGTGCCAACTATAGTCAATAAGCAATAAATAAAGATAATAATGCTAGACATCCAACACATAAAGTAGTGGCTAAAATCACACATAGTAGAGAAAAGCACCCAAAATATAATTTAATTTAAACAACGATACAACATATTGAAATGCATGGTACCAACCAAAGTGAAGGGAGATTCCTAAACCCTGTCAAACCCGACGCGTGTTTCACACAGCGCGCTTCATTGGGGGTAGAGTCATACAGGTCACACACTATGGCGAGACGGAGTACAGCAACAAGACACTAGGTAGTTATATTGCATCAACTAGGTCTTTCCAAAGTAAAGATTTACCAGCAGACTGAGATTTCAATATGTGATTTCCTAGATCTTTTAAAGAAGCACCAAGAAATTGTCGACGTTGATTGCCATAGACGCAGTGGTCAGCCAAGGCAACTTAGTGCATCAGAACCTGTAAAAATGAATTTGTAATATATGTTTATTTTTAGTGTTTTGGGTTTTCTTTTTCCAGAAAGTTGGATTGAACGGTGTCTTAGTGAAAGTGAAAACAAGCGGTATTCAAGCCACACATCCCTGGGCAATGTTTCTAATGAAGAAAGTAAGTATTTATTGACTTTTATTGAGAGACTTTTTTAGAATATATTTCTAGACTGTTACATTTTATAATTTAATGTCCCTGTGCAGGCCATTTATAGACAGGTAGATCCCATAATGTCATGGCCAATTTCACAATAGGAGTGCATTCCTGCACTCTCCTCATAGCTACAAAACCAGAGTTCGTTAGTTTAAGTAACCAAACGTGATGTCAAGGAAAGTAAGGTTCTGGAATGTCCGATTTTGAAATGATGATCCTTTTGTTCTCAAAGAGATAAGCCACCACCAGATTAGTAAGGCAGCGTTTCTCTCGTGAAGAACATAGGAGCTCTCAAAAAGAGGAGTCGGCTGGTTGATTAATGCAAGAGGAGTCGGCTGGCCGGTTAATACAAGAGGAGTCGGCTGGCCGATTAATGCAAGAGGAGTCGGCTGGCCGATTAATACAAGAGGAGTCGGCTGGCCGATTAATGCAAGAGGAGTCAGCTGGCCGATTAATACAAGAGGAGTCGGCTGGCCGATTAATGCAAGAGGAGTCGGCTGGCCGATTAATACAAGAGGAGTCGGCTGGCCGATTAATGCAAGAGGAGTCGGCTGGCCGATTAATACAAGAGGAGTCGGCTGGCCGATTAATGCAAGAGGAGTCGGCTGGCCGATTAATGCAAGAGGAGTCGGCTGGCCGATTAATGCAAGAGGAGTCGGCATGCCGATTAATGCAAGAGGAGTCGGCTGGCCGATTAATGCAAGAGGAGTCGGCTGGCCGATTAATACAAGAGGAGTCGGCTGGCCGATTAATACAAGAGGAGTCGGCTGGCCGATTAATGCAAGAGGAGTCGGCTGGCCGATTAATACAAGAGGAGTCGGCTGGCCGATTAATACAAGAGGAGTCGGCTGGCCAATTAATGCAAGAGGAGTCGGCTGGCCGATTAATGCAAGAGGAGTCGGCTGGCCGATTAATGCAAGAGGAGTCGGCTGGCCGATTACTACAAGAGGAGTCGGCTGGCCGATTAATACAAGAGGAGTCGGCTGGCCGATTAATACAAGAGGAGTTGGCTGGCCAATTAATGCAAGAGGAGTCGGCTGGCCGATTAATACAAGAGGAGTCGGCAGGCCGATTAATACAAGAGGAGTCGGCTGGCCGATTAATACAAGAGGAGTCGGCAGGCCGATTAATACAAGTGGAGTCGGCTGGCCAATTAATGCAAGAGGAGTCTGCTGGCTGATTAATACAAGCGAAGTCGGCTGGCCGATTAATGCAAGAGGAGTCGGCTGGCCGATTAATACAAGAGGAGTCGGCTGGCCGATTAATACAAGAGGAGTCGGCTGGCCGATTAATACAAGAGGAGTCGGCTGGCCGATTAATACAAAAGGAGTCGGCTAGCCGATTAATACAAGAGGAGTCGGCTGGCCGATTAATACAAGAGGAGTCGGCTGGCCGATTAATACAAGAGGAGTCGGCTGGCCGATTAATACAAGAGGAGATGGCTAGCCGATTAATGCAAGAGGAGTCGGCTGGCCGATTAATGCAAGAGGAGTCGGCTGGCCGATTAATGCAAGAGGAGTTGGCTGGCCGATTAACACAAGAGGAGTCGGCTGGCCAATTAATACAAGAGGAGTCGGCTGGCCGGTTAATACAAGAGGAGTCGGCTGGCCGATTAACGCAAGAGCAGTCGACTGGCCGATTAACACAAGAGGAGTCGGCTGGCCGATTAATACAAGAGGAGTCGGCTGGCCGATTAATACAAGAGGAGATGGCTAGCCGATTAATGCAAGAGGAGTCGGCTGGCCGATTAATGCAAGAGGAGTCGGCTGGCCGATTAATGCAAGAGGAGTTGGCTGGCCGATTAACGCAAGAGGAGTCGGCTGGCCAATTAATACAAGAGGAGTCGGCTGGCCGGTTAATACAAGAGGAGTCGGCTGGCCGATTAACGCAAGAGCAGTCGACTGGCCGATTAACACAAGAGGAGTCGGCTGGCCGATTAATGCAAGAGGAGTCGGCTGGCCGATTAACACAAGAGGAGTCGGTTGGCCGATTAACACAAGAGGAGTCGGTTGGCCGATTAACGCAAGAGGAGTCGACTGTCCAATTAACACAAGAGGAGTCGGTTGGCCGATTAACGCAAGAGGAGTCGACTGGCCGATTAACGCAAGAGGAGTCGGCTGGCCGATTAACGCAAGAGGAGTCGGCTGGCCGATTAACACAAGAGGAGTCGGCTGGCCGATTAACGCAAGAGGAGTCGACTGGCCGATTAACGCAAGAGGAGTCGGCTGGCCAATTAATGCAAGAGGAGTCGTCTGGTCAATTAATGCAAGAGGAGTCGGCTGGCCGATAAATGCAAGAGGAGTCGGCTGGCCAATAAATGCAAGAGGAGATGGCTAGCCGATTAATGCAAGAGGAGTCGGCTGCCCGATTAATACAAGAGGAGTCGGCTGGCCAATTAATACAAGAGGAGTCGGCTGGCTGGTTAATACAAGATGAGTCGACTGGCCAATTAATATTTACTGTGTATTCTGACCCCTTACAGTCATTAACAAAATCACTTTTGAGGGTGCATTGCATTTAATGAATTCAGATTGCATCCATATTCTCAACAAGAATTTTAACTACTACATAAAAATAAGAAGAGACCTGGAAATGGAGAGTCAGAAAAGGGAAGCAAGGACAAATAAGCACAAGGGCCCAGATACATTGAGACTAGCAATTTGCTCGCTGGTCTTGATCAGGAGGTTTGTTAGAGACAAATGCTACCGATTAATTAAAGGGAACCGGTCACTAGATTTATCCCCTATAAGATACGACCACCAACGGTAAGCCTTTTATATACAGCATTCTAGGACACTGTATATAAGATCCCAGGTCACTCTGTATAACATAAAAATAGCTTTTATTACACTCACCTGTGGGGCCGTACGGTCCAATGGGTGTCGCTGGTCTCTGTATGACGCCTCCTCTCTTATTGCGATCGCTGTCTTCCGGTTCTGTTCTGTGTGGACGACCGGTTCTACGTCATCCACAGTGCCCTCCATTGCTCTCCTATGTAGTTCTTTCTGTCGTGCTGCGGGCAGAGCAAAGTACTGTAATGCGTAAGCTCGAGGAAAGGTTAAACAACGCTCGCACATGCGCACTACAATACTTTGATCTGCCTTCAGCAGGGCAGAAAGAAGTGTGCATATGCAAGAGCACAATGCAGGACTCTGGATGATGTAGGATGCATCATGCACACAGAGCATGGAAAGAGTATGGCGATTGCAAGAAGATAGGAGGTGCCCAGACCGAGACCAGCATCAGGGCTGGCGTCAGCACGCGGCATATCCAGGCAAATGCCGGGGCCCTGGAGAGCTGGGGGGCCCACTCAGCCTCGTCAGTTCTGCTGCCCCTGGGCCGAGTTCCGGGAACAGCAGTCCTTGGCACTGGAAACTGTGGCTGCCGGCCCTTTAAGGCCCGCAGACCACAGCGTTCACTGTGTTCTCCTGCATTGAGCATCATCTGTGGGCGGAGCTACCGCCCGGCGTCCTGCTCGGTCGCACAGATGAAGGAGTCACAGTGCCAGCCAGCGACCCCCAGCACATCGCTTCCCTCCAGCGCTGTGTGGGCCCCATCTGCACCGTGACCTGATCAGTATGTGGGACATCCCCCCCTCCCCGCCCCTCCCTGTCCCCCCATGCGTGTGTGGGCCCCGCAGAGCCGCATGTGTGGGCCCCGCAGAGCCGCTTGTGTGGGCCCCGCAGAGCCGCTTGTGTGGGCCCCGCAGAGCCGCGTGTGTGTGGCCCCCGGAGCCGCGTGTGTGGGCCCCGCAGAGCCGCGTGTGTGGGCCCCGCAGAGCAAGGTGTGTGTTTGTATGTATGTATGCATGCAGCAGAGCAGTATGCGTGTCTATATGTATGTATATATGCAGCAGAGCAGTATGCGTGTCTGTATGTATGTATATATGCAGCAGAGCAGTATGCGTGTCTGTATGTATGTATATATGCAGCAGAGCAGTATGTGTGTCTGTATGTATGTATATATATATATATATATATATATATGCAGCAGAGCAGTATGCGTGTCTGTCTGTATGTATGCATGTATGTATGCAGCAGAGCAGTATGCGTGTCTGTATGTATGCATGCAGAGCAGTATGCGTGTCTGTATGTATGCATGCTAAGCAGTATGCGTGTATGCATGTATGTATGCAGCAGAGCAGTATGCATGTCTGTATGTATGCAGCAGAGCAGTATGCGTGTCTGTATGTATGTATATATGCAGCAGAGCAGTATGCGTGTCTGTATGTATGTATATATGCAGCAGAGCAGTATACGTGTCTGTATGTATGCATGTATGTATGCAGCAGAGCAGTATGCGTGTCTGTATGTATGCATGCAGAGCAGTATGCGTGTCTGTCTGTATGTATGCATGTATGTATGCAGCAGAGCAGTATGCGTGTCTGTCTGTATGTATGCATGCAGAGCAGTATGTGTCTGTCTGTCTATATATATGTATGCAGCAGAGCAGTATGTGTCTGTATGTATGCATGCAGCAGAGCAGTATATGTGTGTCTGTATGTATGTATGCAGCAGAGCAGTGTGTGTGTGTGTGTGTGTGTGTGTCTGTCTGTCTATATGTATGTCTGCAGCAGAGCAGTGTGTGTGTGTGTCTGTATGTATGTATGCATGCAGCAGAGCAGTATGTGTGTGTCTGTCTATATATATGTATGTAGCAGAGCAGTGTGTGTGTGTCTGTCTATATGTATGTATGTAGCAGAGCAGTGTGTGTGTGTGTCTGTCTATATGTATGTATGTATGCATGCAGAGCAGTATGTGTGTGTCTGTATGTATGTATGTATGTAGCAGAGCAGTATGTGTGTGTCTGTCTATATGCATGTATGCAGCATAGCAGTGTGTGTCTCTGTATGTATGCATGTATGATGTGTATCTATGTATGTCAGTGTATATGACTGTATAGATTTGTCTGTTTATATGTATTTTTGTGAGTTTGTCTTTAAATATGTATATGTACGTGTATGTATCTGTGAATGTGTGTGTGTCTGCGTGTTTATGGGGCCCACTGGGACTCTTCCGCCCGGGGCCCACAAAAACGGCTTACTTGTGGTGGCCGCAGCTTATAAGGGCCAAATCTGGCGACAGGTTCTGAATTAGGAGCATCTGATGAGTGGCATGCATTTTGCCACAAGTCTTACTCAAGTCATGGACTGAAGTAAGACTTCTGGAGTAAGGAGCAGCACAGCTTGTCATATATTGGATGTGCTGTGGCATAATGCCCCCCGACTCCACATCTCACCTATTTTGGCGGTGCTGGCAGAAACTGGAGTGAAAAAAATCAAAACGTCACTCTGAATTGTACAAAAATTTCACGACTTTTCAAAACAATGTCCATCAGAATTCTGGTGAAATTGCTTTGATGAATCTTGGCCAGACTATTTTTTATATGTATTAGCATTATCAGTGACCGGGTGACCAATGACCGCTGCTCAGCTTCTCTGAAATGGATGACAACAGTTTCAACTTCCCACTAGGTCAATGTTCCATGTTTTCCATCTTTCTGAAAAGTCATAGAAAAATTTAATTCATAGGTGTAATGGATCTAGCTCATCTTCTTGACACAAACCATGGACTGTAATGGTGTCTGGTAGCTTTCTTTCAAGATGTCTGCCATTTTACCATAGAAAGGCTTCATTTATATCTACGAGGGTTTATTCAGACTCTCTGTCACATACTCCATAAAAAATGCCTTATAAACACAATGATATAAACCTAGTGGACCCCAGTGTCATATTAATGTATTTCGCTTTCATTTTTTAGCAGATGAAGAAAAGGAAAACAGGGCATCGAAACCACACTCCACCCCAGCCACTCTACAATGGTATCAGAATTTATTTTTTTTTGCTGTCATATACAAGGCATTAATAGTAAAACACAATAACAGTACAAATAAGGTTGTTTTTTTAATCATAGAGTCACTCTAGGTATCTTCTTCATGCCAACCCTTGTGTGATTGATGTCCAAAATCTTGGCATTGTTGTGATGTTCATCCACAAATTCCGTGTCTTTATTTTCTCCCAAACTGTGAACTATGACATCACTTCTCAGTGTCTCCATTAAATCTAATTACTCGCACATACCGAGCACATTCAATCCTCCGCTCTTAGCAACTGGTCATCAGTATATATATAAAAAAAACCTGTTAAAGTTTAGGTCAATTAAAATTCCGGTCTTCAAAGAATAAATGAAGTTATTTTGAGACAGATCACAGAAATATAGAAGGAACGTATACGCAGCCAGAGAGTATGTTTGTTAAAGGTGAATTATATTTGACCTCATGGATAATGCTGAGAGAATAGAGTAGGCGATGTGTGTGTGGGGGAATCATTAAAAACTCAGGTACAATAACGTTTGGTATGTTGTGAGCCTAATGAGTATATGGAAAAAAAGGAACATCCATGAAATGATTAATGAAGAAACACAGGCTTATTATCTGACTGTCATTAGGTTTCATCCTTACTCCCTCTTCTATCTCATCCATAGTTCTCCCTTTTTTTCTCCCCACTTTTCTTTTCTTATTAAGTAAGGTGGGACCATTGATTATGTCCATTGGTACTGAAAGCGCAAATTCATATTTTGAAAAAGTCAAGGAACCGCAATGGGCTCCATAATAGCTCCATGGTTTACCTTTATCTCACTATACTATATTAGCCCTTATGTGTCCTCAATGTTGTGAGCCTAATGAGTGAATGAAAAAAATGAATATCCATGACATGATTAATGGAGGAACATGGGCTTATTATCTGTCATTAGGTCTCATCCTTACTGCCCCTTCTATCTCATCTATAGTTCTCCCTTTTTCTCCCCACTTTTCTTTTCTTATTAAGGAAGGTGGGACCATTGTTTATTTCCATTGGTACTGAAAACGCAAATTCATATTTTAAAAAAGTCAAGGAACCGCAATGGGCTCCATAATAGCTCCATGGTTTGCCTCTCTCTTGCTACACTATATTAGCCCTTATGTGTCCCCAATGTTGTGAGCCTAATGTGGCAATGGAAAAAAGGATCATCCATGAAATGATTAATCAGGGAACATGTGCTTATATGACTGTCATTAGGTCTCATCCTTACTCTCCCTTCTATCTCATCCATAGTTCACCCTTTTTCTCCCCACTTTTCTTTTCTCATTAAGAAAGGTGGCACCATTGTTTACTTCCATTGGTACTGAAAACACAAATTCATATTTTGAAAAAGTCAAGGAACCGCAATGGGCTCGATAATAGCTCGATGGTTTCCTCTCTCTTGCTACATTATATTAGCCTTTATGTGGCTTAGTGATATGTTATTGTTTTAAACTTCCTGTTATTTCAGGTTGGCATAAAGAAATAGTCTACAAATGTATTTAAAACGCTGAAAATATTTCCAATATATTTTGTTTATATGAATATTACGATTACTCGCAGGTTGGAAGAAAATTATGAAATTGCAGAGGGTGTCTGCATCCCTCGAAGTGCACTCTATATGCATTACTTGGATTTCTGCGAGAAAAACGACACACAACCAGTGAATGCTGCCAGTTTTGGCAAGGTAAGCTCAGTATCTACCCTAGAGGTGTGATTCTGTTACAAAAATGTAGCTAGCATTTTTAAATTGCTCCCATATGTTCAGTTTATAGAAGGATTAGAGAAGCATTCTTATCCTCGTGCGAGATGGCATAACGCTATGTTACGCCATCACTTAATATTCTAGGACCCTAACAATCCTGTACTATTCAAAAATATAGATCTTCAACATTATAAATCACTAGTCAAACCCACAGTTTACCAGTGCAGAAGAATGAGAGTTTAATCAGGTTCAAAGGTGCTACCTAAGTGACAAATGAGATATACAGTGCCTTGCAAAAGTATTCACCCCCTTGGCTTTTTACCTATTTTGTTATATTACAATCTATATTTAAATATTTTTGTAATCCGATTTTTGTATGATGCGTCAGCACTAAATAGTCGAAGTTGGGGAAGTGAATTTAGAAAAAAATAGGCAAAAATTGAATTTATGGGATAAATTAAATAAAAACTGCCATGTGTATATGTATTCACCCCTTTTGCTATGAAGCCCCTAAAAATTGCTATTGCAAGCAAGTCCCTTCATAAGTCACATGCTCAGTGAAAGGAAGTCCACCTGTGAGCAATGTAAGTGTCCCAGGGTCTATCAGTATATACACACATTTTTCGTAAATGCCTGAGAGGTTGCATCACCATTTAAGCAAGAGGCACCACTAACCAAACAACACTATGAAGACCAAGGAGATCTCCAAACAACACCATGAAGACCAAGGAGATGTCCAAACAACATCTTGAAGATCAAGAAGATCTCCAAACAACACCTTGAAGACCAAGGAGATCTCCAAACAACACAATAAAGACCAAGGAGATCTCCAAACAACACCATGAAGACCAAGGAGATCTCCAAACACAATAAAGACCAAGGAGATCTTCACACCACACGACGAAGACCAAAGAGTTTTCCAAACAAGTCAAATGAAGTGGTGAGAAGTACAAGTCAGTAGAGCACCAAAAAACGAAATTACATGGTACCAAAACAAACCTGCCAAGAGAGGGCCATCCACCAAAACTCTCATCCCAGACAAAGAGGACATTAATCAGAGAGGCAGCATAGAGACCAAAGGTAACCCAGAAGAGACTGCAGAGTTCCCATGCAGACACTGGAGTATCTGTCCATACCACCACAATAAGCCATATACTCCATAAAGTTGGCCTTTATGGAAGCGTGGCTAGAAAAATGACTTTTCTTACAGCCAAAAATTGGAAGGCTCATTTTGAGTCTGCTATAAGACATGTGGAAGACTCTCCAAATTTATGGAGGAAGGTTCTGTGGTCAGATGAGACCAAAATTGAACTTTTTGGCCAGCATAGTAAACACTAAGGGGTGCTTTACACGTTGCGACATCGCTACCGATATATCGTCGGGGTCACGTCGTTAGTGACGCACATCCGGCGCCGGTAGCGACATCGCAACATGTAAATCCTAGGTGCGACGAGGAACGAGCACAGAAGCGTACAATATCGCTGATCTGTGTAACGTCGTTCATTTCCCTAATGTCGGTTCGACCGCATGTACGATGTTGTTTGTCGCTCCTGCAGCTCCACACATCGCTTTGTGTAAACCCGCAGGAACAACAAACATCTCCTTACCTGCGTCCCGACGGCAATGCGGAAGGGAGAAGGTGGGCGGGATGTTATGTCCCGCTCATCTCAGCCCCTCCGCTTCTATTGGCCCGCCGATTAGTGACGTCACGGTGACATCGCTGTGACGCCGAACGCACCTCCCCCTTGAAGGAGGGATTGTTTGGCAGTCACAGCAACGTCGCCGACCAGGTATGTGCGTGTGAAGCTGCCGTAGCGATTATGTTCTTTATGGCAGCAATCACCACATATCGCATGTGCGACGGGGGCGGGTGCTATCGCGCTGGACATCGCTAGCAATTGCTAGCGATGTCGCAACGTGTAAAGCCCGCCTAAGTCTGGTGCAAAACCACAGCTCATCACCCTAAGAACACCACCCCCACAGTGAGACATGATGGTGGCAGCATCATGCTGTGAGCAGGGAAAATGGTGCGAGTCAAGGGGAAGATGGATGGTGCCAAATGCAGAGAAATTCTTGAGCAAACCTGTTTCAGTCAGTCAGTGATTTGAGACTGGGATGGAAGATCTCCTTCCAACAGTACAATCACCCAAAGCATACTGCTAAAGGATGAAAACCAAGCAGGAATGATAGAAGGTCAGGGAGCAGTTTGTACAGCCAAACCCTGTGACCTTCTATAGCCGGACACCACAGGACTGTCTGTCTCCTGTGACACACCCGTGACAGAGGGTTTACAGTATTATAAGAAGATGGACTTACATCTTCTATCACCCTTACCAACCATGTTATGTTCACAGCACGTTATGAATTTACTTTTGGTATGTAAGTGTGGAAACCTTCTAGAGTGACTCTTCAGTTTTCCCTTTTCTCCTCGGTCAGACTGAATATGTTGGTATACCATTTTCTTCCTATATGTAATACCATAGCTGGCCATACTAAGGAAGGTATAGAATGAAAATATATAAAAAATCCAACAGAACCCTACAGACGATACATCCAATTGTTTACCCATACAATATGATATGGTGCAGCCTTTAGGCCGAGGTGCACGTCAGGAGCTTTGCCCGGCCAACAGAGGCTGGAACCATCATGTGGATTGGGTTGGTTCTAATTTTAGGATCCATCTATTTACCCATAATTCAGAATGGGGTTGCAGACAGCAGATTTCTCCCACAACACAAAAATACAAAAACTACATCTTGCAAGTTACAGTCCATAGGAATATATATTGTGTCTGGCCGAGATTACTTTATGAGACTAAAATGATATTGAAATATAGTTAAAAAAAATTGGTGGAAGATGTCGCTGTCACGATTCTCTGTGCAGAGTATCTCACAGACCTGGAGATACTCTGCGGCACTTACAGATCTGACAGTGTATCCATTCCTTGTGCAGAGCATCTTGCCTTTGGAGATGCTCTGCGGTACTTACAGATCTGACAGTGTGTCCATTCCTTTGTGCAGAGCATCTAGTCTTTGGAGATGCTCTACGACACTTACAGATCTGGCAGTGTGTCTTTTCCTTTGTGCAGAGCATCTTGCCTTTGGAGATGCTCTGCGGTACTTACAGATCTGACAGTGTATCCATTCCTTGTGCAGAGCAGATTGCCTTTGGAGATGATCTGCAGCACTTACAGATCTGGCAGTATGTCTTTTCCTTTGCAGAGCATCTTGCCCTTGGAGATGCTCTGTGGCACCGTCCTTGATAATAAACTAGCAGCTTGGTCACTATCCTGGAGTCCAGGTTGGTTCTGGGAGGTGCTGGTTACTCAGCTGGTCCATCTTCCGGGTAATTTCTCTGCTTCTTTACTGAGCATGCCCTCCCAGATCTCTGCCAGTTGTATTCTCTGGCTCTGCTGTGTTGCCATAGTATGTCTGCTAGTATTCTAATCTTGGTATTTTGACCCCGGACTGTTATTGGACTTTCCTCTGCCCGTTCCTTATTCTTGTCGTGCATTCCTGTCTTGGACCCTAGACCGTTAGCTGACTACGTCTTTGGTTGCTCCCTTTTACCACTACGTGCTCTTCTGGTATTGTGACCCTCGGATTGTGCCCTGACTACGTCTCTGTTTACCCCTTATGATTATACGTGACCTCTTGTTACCAGACCTTGGCTCTCCTGACTACCCTTCCGTTCATGCAACCCCTCAAACCGGAGAAAAGAAGGGGTCAACGCCGCGCATCATCCAAATGAAGGTGTAGAGAGGTTGATGAATAAATATCTTTTTTATTTCATAGGTCTACGCGTTTCGAGGTTGAAACCTCTTCCTCAGGACCAGGACATCAACAAACAACAGTTTGTTGATGTCCTGGTCCTGAGGAAGAGGTTTCAACCTCGAAACGCGTAGACTTATGAAATTAAAAAGATATTTATTCATCAACATCTCTACACCTTCATTTGGCTGATGCGCGGTGGTAACCCCTTCTCTTCTCTGGTTTGAATGCTCATCCACGTGGGGCTGCGGCAGACGCCATTATCTCATGATTGTCAGTGGTTGTGACTCTCACATCCACATTAGGTGAGTGTATATTTCCTGTATATACAGTAATACTCCTGTCATCTGGTGTTATCCTATCGGCGCTTCTTATTTCTAGCTAGTTCATACGACCCCGTAAGCTAGTGACTAGCGTTACAGTTGCAGTGGCCAACTACGAGGAATGTAGATTCTAGGTCGTCTAAATCTCCAACATTGGGCCAAAGTTATCTGGACATCACAGCTCCTACGACGTAGACAATGGTTGGAATTTCATTGCTTCACTATTTTCTCAAGGAAATGAATTAAGAGCAACAAATATATTGAATGAACTTCAAAACTGTACAAAAAGTTTGGCATTGGTTAAAAGAAATAATCCAAAACGCGTCAAAATTTGACATCCAATAATATAAAAACTGAAATGTTGAGCCAAGGACTACGTTCCCCCCCGATGGAAAACAGAGCTTCTTTTGTCTTCGTTTTTAACACATTGCAAAGTGTTCTACCCAAGAAAGCAAAAACTTTCACTTTCCAAATTACAAACACTTTCTTTTCCTATTCTGTGCTGCCTTTAACTGGCCTTCAATGGCTTAACCCCCAAGTTCCATGTCTGAATGCCGCCCCACCGTGGTTTTCCCCCATCGTCCCCTTTGGAAAGGGTTAACCGAATTTGGCTATTGAGTCGAGGAATGTTAGATCAGTAGCTGGAACAGCATGGGGTGTTCTTATGGCAAGCTTCATTGAGTCTATACAAAAAAAATCGCAGAAAGACAACTGCCCGGCCTGTCTGCTCATTTATCAAGGTTCTGCGCCTCCTCACAAAGTTTTTCGTCTTCTTTTTTTTTTTGTTTGTAATGTTTGCCGAGATTCTGCTCCAAAAATAAAACCAACGAGAGGAGAATCCAGAAACGCCAAGGCTTAGTGCAGATGTGTAAACAAGGGCAAAGCGATTGGAAGAGCGTGATCTTAAGGTGATACATTCTCCACCGTGAACGACGTTTAATAAAAATAAACCCTCGGATACAATGGATAGAGGAACATCTTGGAAATTCATCAAGTTTACACCTCCTTTTTGTCCTGATATTAACAGCTGAATGGGTCCGCGGCCATCTGTTTGGCAAATACACAACTGTTTAGTAATAATTCTTTTTTTTCAGCGTTAGGTTTATGCATTCACACTTCCATGAACTTAACCAGGAAAGAATAATATTACCAGCGATCTTCAAGCCAACTATTTCTAAAGAGGAAATGTAAGACCCTTAAAGATGGGATCATATTGTCACGATTTGTCTGTGCAGAGCATCTTGCAGACTTGAAGATGCTCTGCTGCGTTTTCCTGGGCTACAGACCTGGCAGTGACACGATTCCTCTCTGAAGAGCATCTTGCCTTTGGAGATGGTCCGCTGCATTTTCCTGAATCACTGAGCTAGCAGTTTGATTGACAGCGCAGGATTCCATGTTGGTGCTGATTACTCAGGTGTTCCACCTTCTTGGTAATTGCTCAGAACCTCGCCAGTTGTATTCTCTGGTTCTGCAGTTGTGCTGTTGGCCTGTGTCTCTGCTAGTATTCAGTTCTTTGTTTTCTGACCCCAGACTGTTAAGGGTGCTTTACATACCGCGACATCGCTAGTGATCTCGTTAGCGATGTGACACGCCAGATCGCAGATGCGATCTACCAAGATCGCACATAGGTCATTGTTATTGCGCCGGTCACATGTGCGATCTCGGCAGATCGCAACTGCGATCTGGCGTGTCACATCGCTAACGAGATCACTAGCGATGTTGCAGCGTGTAAAGTACCCTTTATTTGACTTTTCTCTGTTCCTGTCATGACCTCCTGCCTTTTGACCTCGGAATGTTACCTGACCACGTCTCTGCTTGCTCCCTGAACTTATTATGTGCTTTCCTGAATTTTCTGACCCTCGGATATTGCCCTGACCATGCCCCTGTTTACTCTTTGTGCTCATACGCATCCTCCTGTTAGCAGACCCCAACTTTCCTGACTACTCCTCCAACCATACTTCCCGTAAGTAGTGGCTAGCATCACACATATGTAGTTTTTAACCCTGCTGAGCCTTCATGTGATTTATCATGTCAGGGAATATTTTTTTTTCTATTTTGGACCTAAGGCCGGTTTCACACATTGAGCTTTTCTCTAGTTTGTCGGATCCGGCGCACTAACATACAGTGTATACAGTATAATGGCCGCGCCACAAGCTCCGGTCACGTGCTGTCATGTGACCGGAGCATGGGACAAGGAAGTTTCAGCGTGGCCATTGTACTGTATACACTGTACGGGAGCGCGCCGGATCCGACAAACTGAAGAAAAGCCGGATGTGTGAAACCGGCCTTAAGGGGGCTTTACACGCTACGACATCGCTAATGCGAACTCGTTGGGGTCACGGAATTGATGACGCACATCCGGCCGCATTAGCGATGCCGTTGCGTGTGACACCGATGAGCGATTTTGCATCGTTGCAAAAACGTGCAAAATCCATTCTCCATTCTCAAATATCATTACTGCAGCAGTAACGAAGTTTTTCCTCGTTCCTGTGGCAGCACACATCGCTCCGTGTGACGCCGCAGGAACGAGGAACCTCTCTTTACCTGCCTCCCGGCCACAATGCGGAAGGAAGGAGGTGGGCGGGATGTTACGTCCCGCTCATCTCCGCCCCTCCGCTTCTATTGGGCGGCCGCTCAGTGACGTCGCTGTGATGCCGCACGGACCGCCCCCTTAGAAAGGAGGCGGTTCGCCGGTCACAGCGACGTCGCTAGGCAGGTAAGTATGTGTGACGGGTCTGGGCAATGTTGTGCGGCACGGGCAGCGATTTGCCCGTTTCGCGCAACAGATGGGGGCGGGTACCCACGCTAGCGATATCGGGACCGACCACACTAGCGATATCGGGACCAATATCGCAGTGTGTAAAGCCCGCTTTAGAGATATAAATCTGATCAAAAAGTACTTACAAAACACTAAAAAATCAGCACAAAAAAATAACACAAATCCAATAGGGGAAACAGATTCTCAGCAGATATACCTCTATTCCCAAGCCGTCACATAAGTTGTCTTTTCTCCATCTCTTGATTTTCACCTTGAGATGAGCGAATTCGAGGTTTGGTGCTCGTCCGAAACACAGACTTTTCAAAAAAAAACAGAGTTCGGGTGCTTTTCAAACCACTCGCGTGAGCATGGCTATGCTCAGGAACGCTCGGTGGTCAGCCACTTGCAGAATTTGAATGGCTTCCATGCGGATGTAGTGTGCACCCAAAAAATTGGGAAAACCTCGCTCACCCGCCTTTGCAAGTGATCTGTTTATGGCTGGCTGCATGTGGGCAGAGACCCGAACTGCCCAATTAGTGACTCCCATTGGGGTTCAAGTCAAGTCTCAAACCGAGCTTTATCTACAGTCCAGATGAACCTGCCGAACTTCCATGGGTCTTCTCATATCTAATTCTAAATGATCTTGCAATTTTTGATAAGTGCCACATTTTTGGATTTTTTGATGGCAGGTAAAAAGGCACGTTGGAAGTACAAACATACTACAGAAATTTGATCTGTTACTTCCATTTGGAATTTAATATTGTCTATGAAGCTCTTATGGTGTCAATGGAGGGCAAATGAAGAGTGATAAAGACACCTGCCCTAGTCTGTAAAAAGTTCCAAAAACAGGTCATCAAGAGGAGTCTGGTACTTGCCAATATGGTCATGTTTATATTGAAAGGAACAGAAGTGGGGGCTGGTAGCAAAATGAGAGGGATTGTCATGCTAGGTACGACGGGGAAGTACCAAACGAACGCCGAAAGGGAAGGGAAAGATGATGACCCCTGACCAAACCTACTGTTGGTCCCTGGGGTCCCTCACCACCCTAGATGGCGCATAGGTGCTGAACCTAAGTCGGATACCTGACCCTAGGTATCCCTACTGCTGGTCCCTGGGGTCCCTCACCACCCTAGATAGGTTCCGCACCTATGCGCTGAGCAAGATACCTGACCCTAGGTATCCCTACTGCTGGTCCCTGGGGTCCCTCACCACCCTAGATAGGTTCCGCACCTATGTGCCAAGCCTGATACTTGACCCTAGGTATCCCTACTGCTGGTCCCTGGGGTCACTCACCACACTAGTTAGGTTCCGCACCTATGCATTGAGCCGGACACCTGTCACTAGGTATCCCTAGTGCTGGGCCCTAAATAGGGAATGAATGGGATGAGCTTTTCTTCAACCCCACCAAACACTATAGACAACACAAGGAGGACACACGGGGAAAAAGCATGAACTACTTATCCACAGATGACTCAGGTAGAAGTTCAGAAACGTTTTCAGGAACAACACCACAGAAGAATAAAAGCCACCTGCTTGCAACCAGAGCTTGAATGAACTGAATGATATCACCAGCACCAGTCCAAGGAAGGAAGGGGTATTTCAGCACCAAGAGAATACTGACGATCAGCAGCTGGGTGGAGGTAAGCTCCTGCTGGGTACAAAAGGGGGAGAGATGAAAATCCAGCAGGAAAGCTACCTATACCAATGAATACTGACAGCAGAAAGAATGGAAAGTCAAGGAGCATTTTGCGCAGCCAAACACTGTGACCTTCTATGTCCCGAAAACACTGTCTACCAATGTTGGATCACACCGCCAAAACTTTTAGCCAACTGCTTGTTCAAATTCCGTATGTACTAATGTTACGGAACTTGTAGAGATGGGAGCGCCTGTAAATCCATATATTGGTCTTGTGTTGCCCAACTTAGGGAGTTGCTCGTTGTTGCCATTCCAGTATTGACAAGAAGCCTTGATTGAACCAAGACCCTTAAAGAAACCAAAAATCTAAAGTCAAAACTTAAGAAAAATGGATGTAGGTATAAAAAAAAGCGAAAAAATAGAAGGAAACAAACAAACAACAGTAACGCCGATGTTGCCCCCAACAGGAACTGAAAGTCCTAAAGATATTTACGGGATATCTCCAGACAAAAATGAAATAAAGGATCTGAGACTTGAATTTAATCCTTCAGCACTACCCTGTAGGAATCACAATCCTAAAACATATATGATATTATCCAGACAGGTATACAGTAGGATAATTTGGTCCCAAATAATTTTGGGATTTTTTTAAAGTTTTGCACAATAACTTGAGATTTTCTGAGATGTTTTCTGAAAAGCTTCGAAGGTTTCACATTGAAACCAAGGTTGTGACCTTGAACCCGTTGCGTTCTCATGCAGATAACTGACCTAGGGTAATATATTTTACTTCTTGCAGATAATTAGACAGCAGTTCCCACAATTAACCACGCGGAGACTCGGGACAAGGGGGCAATCAAAGTGAGTACAGAAGTCGGGAACGGAATTCCAATTGTTCATCATGACCTGTGGTCAGAGGTCGCTGGATGCAATTTTGCATTGTCGTTAATTTAAAGGAATATTATTTTTATTTTTTAGATTTTTTTTTTATTTATTTTTTGTTCGGAAATTGCTAAATGGTGTATTAGAACTTTTGGGAAAAATGTAAATGCTTTAAATTAATTCAGATATTATATTCATCTGCTCCAGTTATATTTGTTTTTGGTAAGGCTAAATGATAGCCAATATCTGCCATAACAGCTACAATGAGGGCTTTCCAGATCCCTAGTTGGACCAATCATTGGCCATAAGGGTGCCAGTTTTATTCCATACCAGTGTGTGGTATAACAGCTCTCTTTAACTTAAACGGATTGTCTTAAGATCCTATCTGTTTAAGATTGCAAAGCAATGTAAAAAGAAGGGAAATTTTTAATTTTAGAATTTACCGGCCACTGTGCAGTCTTAGAATGACCGTATGTACATAGGCGATGTCACAGCTCACCTCCTCCTCCTGTACAATAACATTATATATATATAGATATATATATATATATATATATACAGTATATGTGTATGTATATATATATATATATATATATATATATATATACAGTATATATATATATATATATATATATTTTATATATATATATATATATATATATATATATATATATATGTACATACCGGTATATATGTACATGCATTATATATATATATATATATATATTATATATTTATATTTATATATATGTATATATGTTACAGGAGGATGAGGCGAGCGGTGATATCACCTACTGTGTATTGTGGATCCTGTATTATCTACTGTATATAGAAGTGTTGTCAATTGCTGTACACAGGAAAGAGGAGAGCTGTGACATCCCTTATTGTAAGTGACTTCACCTATTGGGACTGGTATATCCTGTCTTATCTACTGTATATAGAGTTATTAGCCATTGTACAGGAGAGGGATTAGGTGAGCTGTGACATCACCTATTGTGAGTGGTTGATCCTGTGTTATCTACTGTATATAGTGGTATTATCAGTCATTGTACAGGAAGAGGAGGGGAGCTGTGACAACTATTGTGAATGGTGGATCTTGTGTTATCTACTGTATATAGAGGTTTTATCAGTCATTGTACAGGAGGGGGGTTAGGTGAGCTGTGACATCACCTATTGTGAAAGGTGGATCTTGTGTTATCTACTGTATATGGAGATGGATGTTATCAATCATTGTATAGGAGGAAGAGGAAGTGAGCTGTAACTTCACCAGTTGTCAATGGTGGATCCTGTGTTATCTACTGTATATAGAGCTGTTATCAGTCATTGTACAGGAGAGGGTAGAGGTGAGCTGTGATATCACCTATTGTGAATGGTGGATCCTGGGTTATCTACTGTATATAGAGGTGTTATTCATTGTACAGGAAGAGGTGAGCTGTGATATCACCTTTTGCAAATGCTGGATCCTGTGTTATCAGTCAATGTACAGGAGGAGGAGGTGAGCTGTGATGTCACTTATTGTGATTTGTGAATCCTGTGTTATCAGTCAATGTACAGGAGGGGGGGAGTTGAACTGTGATATCACCTATTAAAAATGTTGGAAGCTGTGTTATCTACTGTTTATATAGGTGTTATCAGATCAGCCATTGTACAGAAGGATTAAGTGAGCTGTGATATCAGCTATTGGAAAGTGTGGATCCTGTGTTATCAGTCAATGTACAGGTGACGGAGCAGGCGAGCTGTGATATCACCTAGTGTACATGGTGGATGCCATGCTTTCTACTGTATTTAGAGGTGTTATCAGTCATTGAACAGAAGGGGAAGGAGGTGAGCTGTGATATCACATATTGTGAATGGTGGATACTGTGTTATCTACTGTATATAGAGGCGTTATCAGACATTTTACAGGAGGAGGAGGAGGCGAGCTGGGATTTCACAAATGTGGATGCTGTGTTATCTACAGTGTATAGAGGTGTTATCAGCCATTGTACAGGAGGAGGAGGAGGAGGAAGTGAATGATGGATCTTGTGTTACTTATTTTAATCCTGTCTGTGATGATAATGAAGCTGCAGAAAAGTCATCTGTAACAATCAGTAAGCGTGAATTTAATATAAGACATAGAGATCACTGTGAAAATTTTAATATTCCTAGATAATGATTGGTTTTGAGAAATTGACTAAACATCAAAATAAAAATAATGTAACATAATTACCTGATTTAGACAATAGTTTCTTTTTCCTGATGACACATTTTGATGTGATTGTGCTACACAGCTTGTACTTAGACGATGTGACATTGTCTTCTCCCAGGTATCATTATTATGGCATTGCGGTCAAAGAAAGCTCCCAGTATTATGATGTTATGTACTCCAAGAAAGGAGCAGCGTGGGTGAATGAGACGGGGAAAAAAGAAGTCACCAAACAGACAGTGGCGTATTCACCACGATCCAAGCTCGGAACATTACTGCCTGAATTCCCAAATGTCAAAGATCTAAATCTGCCAGCCAGCATCCCAGAAGAAAAGGTATCTATAAAGCCAAATTAGTTCCCCCGGAGCCTCTTGTCTATTCATTTAGAGCCATCACTAGAAATGGCAAGAGGAAAGAAAAACAAAACACAAAGCGGACTCGTCAGCGTCGTAACATCAGGTCCTAGGGTGTACATTCCACTAGGACAGCCATTGTTGCTGCTACAGGCCCTTGGAAAAAAATAGGGGCCCGGTCCTGGGTGTTCCTATCCCCTTGGCTCTTGGGTGGTGAGAAGACTTTGTGGAGGAACTTCAATGTTAGGGTCATAGAAAGGGGAGACTGGCCCATGTGGACCTTGTATCTTGGGTGGCACCATAATGGGAACCCGTTGTGATCCTAGCTATGGCACTTCAGCTTTTCTACATCCTGTTAAAACGAGGGGGTCAAACTTATTTTCACCAATGGTCACATCAACATTATGGTTGCCTTCAAAGAGCCACTTGTAATGGTAAGGGCTCATGCAGATCTATAAGCAACACTGTATGAGCATGCACTGCAATGGATAAATTGGCCAGTGGCTATACGAGAGCTGTCCCTGGCTGGTAGGGCTATACAAAAGCTGTTCCTGGGTAGTAGGATTATACGAGAGCTGACCCTTGGTAGTGGGGCTATAGGAGAGCTGTCCCTGGGTAGTAGGCCTCTATGAGAGCTGACCCTGTGTTGTAGGGCTATATGAGAGCTGTCCCTAAGTAGTTGGGTATATGAGCGCTGTCCCTGGGTAGTAGGGCTATGGGAGAGCTGTCCCTGGGTAGTAGGGCTATATGAGAGCTGACCCTGGTAGTAGGGCTATATGAGAGCTTATCCTGTGTTGTAGGGCTATTCAAGAGCTGTCCCTTAGTAGTTGGGTATATGAGAGCTGTCCCTCGGTAGTAGGGCTATGGGAGAGCTGTCCCTGGTTAGTAGGGCTATATGAGAGCTGACCCTGGGTAGTAGAGCTATATGAGAGCTGTCCCTAGGTAGTAGGGGTATATATAGCTGACCCTGTGTTGTAGGGCTATACAAGAGCTGTCCCTAAGTAGTTGGGTATACAAGAGCTGTCCCTAGATAGTAGGGCTATGGGAGAGCTGTCTCTGGGTAGTAGGGCTAGATGAGAGCTGTTCTTGGGTAGTAGGGCTATATGAGAGCTGTCCCTGGGTAGTAGGGCTAAATGAGAGCTGTCCCTCGTTAGTAGGGCTATGTGAGAGCTGACCCTGCGTAGTAGGGCTATACGAGAGCTGTCCCTAAGTAGTTGGGTATATGAGAGCTCTCCATGGCTAGTAGGGCTATACAAGAGCTGTCTCTGGGTAGTAGGGCTATACAAGAGCTGTCCCTGGGTAGTAGTGCTATATGAAAGCTGACCCTGGGTAATAGGGCTATACGAGAGCTATCCCTAAGTAGTTAGGTATACGAGAGCTGTCCATGGGTAGTAGGGCTATACAAAAGCTGTCCCTGGGTAGTAGGGCTATACGAGAGCTGTCTCTAAGTAGTTGGGTATACAAGATCTGTCCCTGGGTATTAGGGCTATAGGAGAGCTGACTCTGGGTAGTAGGGCTATATGAGAGCTGTCCCTTAGTAGTTGGGTATAAATACAAGAGCTGTCCCTATGTAGTAGGGCTATGTAAGAGTTGTCCCTGGGTAGTAGGGCTACACGAGAGCTTTCCCTGGGTAGTAGAGCTACACAAGAGCTGTCCCTAAATAGTAGGGGTACACAAAACCTGTCCCTGGTTAGTAGGGCAACACAAGAGCTGTCCCTAATTAGTAGGGCAACAAGATCTGTCCCTAAATACTAAGGGTACATGATAACTGCCCCTTGGTAGTAGGGCTACTTGAGAGCTGTCCCTGAATTAGTAGGAGTATGCGACAGCTATCCCTGAGTAGTAGGGCTATACAAGAGCTGTCCCTGGGTAGAAGGGCTATGCCACAGCTATCCCTGGGTAGTAGGACTATGCAGGTATATGACACCTGTCCTTGAGTACTTGGGTAGGGTAGTAGGACTATCCAAGAGCTGTCCTTTTGTAGTAGGGCTATACGACAGCTGTCCCTTTGTAGAAGGGCTTTAAGGGAACTGTTGGGAATATTTGGCTTTCGGATAAAATTTCACGATGATCCTAAAATTCCCTCTAACCTTTTCAAGTAAACCTAATGTGACCCTCTCTAGTCTTTTGACTGCTCATGTCCAACTGTTCAATGTTTCAGGAGTTTTTGCACAATTTGCTGTTCTCTAACAAGGAGCTTAATGGCAAAATTCATGACAGGTGTTTCATCCATGAAATCACCCAATAATTTTTGGGATTCAATTAGAATTGGTATTTAAACAATGCTCCTCATCATACTGTTCACATTTTGACATCATGAGACCAAGACAACACCTAACAATTGATCAGCAGTACTGTTCCACTGCGAGGCTTCAAGCAGGATGTTATCAGACGGAAGTGGCCACTGAGCTTAGAGTGTCACAAAGTGTCATCAGCAGGATGCAACAGAGATACAGAGAGACTGGAACAGTCGCAGAAAGAAAGTAAAGTGGACTTCCTTTGACCACATCACACACTGATGACCACTTCACTGTGAACAATGCCCTTCAGAACTGGATGATAAATGCCACACAACTCCAGGCACATTTAATGGAGGTGAGAGGCACAAAAGTGTCACATCAGATCATTCAAAACCGTTTACATCAGCGTGGTCTGTGTGCTAGACGACCTGCAAGGTACCTCACCACCAGGCACCGGTGTCCCCTACGCTGGACTAGAGACCAGTGGGCCTCAGTGCTGGTCACTGAAGATAATCAATTCACGCTGAGCATAAATGGTGGCCGCCAACGACATTAGAGACTTCAAAGAGAGCGCTATGCATCAGCCACTGTTGTCACCAGACCAGCCTTTGGTGGTGTTAGTGTTACAGTGTGGGCCGGTGTGTCTAGTCACTACAGAACTGCCCTACACTTTGGGAATGATATAGTGACAGCTCCTACTACTGGAATAACATCATTAATCCAGTCATTGTGCCTCTCAATGAACAACACAGACCTAATATCATCTTCATAGACGACAATGGTCCAGCTCATCGAGGTCGCATCATTAGGGAACGGTTGCTGAAGACTGGGGGACCTCAAATGGAGTGGCTGCATCTTTTCCAGACCTGAATCCCATAGAAAACCTACGGGATCAGCTGAGTCGCCATGTAGAGGCCGTAACTCTGTACCCCAGAACCTCAATGACCTGAGGCCCACCATTCAAGAAGAGTGGGATGCCATGCCTCCACTGGCAATAACTCCAGCAGGAGATGTCGTTGTCAAGCTGGAATTGATGCCGAAAGCCACATGACAAGTTATTGGGACCCTGACTTTTTTTTTTTTGGTGGGGGGGGTGTATATCCACTACTATTGGCTTTTGCTTCCATAAATTGCTTGAGATGAGGAAATCACCACTTCATATTTCTACCTAAATGCCCTTCTTTCATGATAAAATATCACCGTAGCATGAACTTTATATGTTTTACATAAATTTCACCCGAAAGTCAAATATCCCCAACTTTTTGTGAGTATCGTATGTCCCTCATCCTGGTATATACCAGGAAGGGGACATATATACCAGGAAGGGGACATATATACCAGGAAGGGGACATATATACCAGGAAAGGGACATATATACCAGGAAGGGGACATATATACCAGGAAGGGGACATATATACCAGGAAGGGGATATATATACCAGGAAGGGGACATATATACCAGGAAGGGGACATATATATGTCCCCTTCCTGGTATATATGTCCCCTTCCTGGTATATATGTCCCCTTCCTGATATATATGTCCCCTTCCTGGTACTGTTTGGCCAGCAGTGTGTATTGTAGTGCAGGGACTCTATGGGTTTTAGTGCTGCAATGCATTTCTGCTGGATATGCATCCTTGGACGCACCTCCACCCCTGGGCCCTGTCTGGTCGTGGCCTCTGCGACCACAATTGTTATGCACTTGCTCAAGGGCCACATAATGATGTAACGGGCCGGATCTGGCCCGCAAGCCTTGAGTTAGCCATCTCTGCTTTCAAAAATATATATTTATTTTCCAGATTTCAACATTTATAATGATGTATCGAACTCACTGCCAAAGGATTCTGGACACTGTCATACGAGCCAACTTTGACGAGGTACGGGGAAAGTGACTGCCGTTACGGTACTTGTGCACAGTTGTGATGTATTAGATTTACATTCCATGACCTTTTATTTATCAGGTTCAAAGTTTTCTTCTGCACTTTTGGCAAGGCATGCCGCCCCACATGCTGCCAGTCCTAGGCTCGTCCACGGTGGTGAATATTGTGGGAGTGTGTGATTCCATACTGTATAAAGCAATCTCTGGCGTCTTGATGCCGACTGTATTACAAGCATTGCCTGACAGGTTGGTGTGTATTAATATCCTATTGTGCCATGTATAATCTATGGATAGATGGAACATTCAACACAGAGAATGAGTGTTCGATTAGGCAGAGACAGAGCACTCTGTGGCCAATCGTATCAACCAGAATAAAAATTATAACAGCAGAAGAAGAGTGAGGTGACCTTGTCAGGGAAAGTGACTCGTCTACTTATAATTTTCTAAAAATGGCCATATCTAGTCAGCAGCCGTGGTCTGAACACTCATGAGAATCATGATACTAACAGAAGCAGCAGGAGAAGAGTTAACTGACCTTGTCAGGGAAAGTGACTTGTCTACTTATAATTGTATAAAAAATGGCAGAACATAGTCAATAGCCATCGTCTGATCACGACTGAAGCAGCAGGAGAAGAGTTAGCACACTTTGTCAGGAACAGTAACTTGTTTACTTTTGATTTCCACAAATGTTAATCTATATTAAATAGCTGTCCTCTGAACACTCCTGAGAATGATGATAATAATTGAAGCAGCAGAAGAAGAGTGAGCTGATCTTGTCAGGGAAAGTGACTTGTCTACTTATAATTTTCTAAAAAATGGCCCTACATAATCAATAGCCATGATCTGAATACTCGTGAGAATCATGATAACAACTGAAGCAGCAGAAGAAGAGTTAGCTGATCTTGTGGGGGACAGTGACTTCTACTTTTGATTTTCTAAAAGTTGCCATACGCATTAAACAGCTGTAATCTGAAAACTCATGTTGGATTAGGCAGAGACAGAGCACTCTGTGGCCAATAATACCAACCAAATAATAATAACAGCAGCAGAAGAAGAGTGAGCTGATCTTGTCAGGGAAAGTGACTTGTCCACTTATAATTTTCTAAAAATGGCCCTACATAATCAATAGCCATGATCTGAACACTCGTGAGAATCATGATAACAACTGAAGCAGCAGGAGATGAGTTAGCTGATCTTGTCAGGGACAGTAACTTGTCTACTTTTATTTCCTAAAATGGGCTTATACTGTATATAAAGTAACTCTCATCTGAACACTTCTGAGAATGATAATAATAATTAAAGCAGCAGAAGAAGAGTTAGCTGATTTTGTTGGGGACAGTGACTTTCACTTTTGATTTTCTAAAAGTCCCCATACACATTACACAGCTGTAACCTGAACACTCGTGTTGTATTAGGCAGAGCCAGAGCATTTTGTGGCCAATAGTACCAACCATACTAATAATGGCAACAGCAGATGAAGATTTAGCTTACCTTGTCAGGGAAAGTGACTTGTTTACTTATAATATTCTAAAAATGGCCATACATAGTCAATAATCATCATCTAAACACTCATGAGAATCATGATAACAATTGAAGCATCAGGAGAAGAGTTATCTGACCTTGTCAGGGACAATGACTTGTCTACTTTTAATTTCCTAAAATGTCCGTAACTATTAAAAAGCTGTCATCTGAACACTGCTGAGAATGATGATGATAATTAAAGCAGCAGAAGTAGAGTTAGCTGATGTTGTTGGGGACAGTGACTTCTACTTTTGATTTTGAAAAAGTGGCCATACACATTACACAGCTGTAATCTGAACATTCACAGAAGGAGCAAGAGAAAAGATAGCTGATCCTGTCCCTTACAAGATCACAGTTAGTTGATCTTGTCAAGGAAAGTGACTTGTCTACTTATGATTTTATAAAAATGGCCATCCATATTAAACAGCTGTCATCTGACCACTTATGAGAAACATGATAATAATGGAAGCAGCAGGAGAAGAGTTAATTGATCTTGTCAAGGAAAGTAACTTTTCTACTTTTGATTTCCTAAAATGGTCATACATATTAAATAGCTGTCATCTGAACACTCCTGAGAATGATGATAATAATTGAAGCAGCAGAAGAAGAGTTAGCTGATCTTGTTGGGGACAGTGACTTCCACTTTTGATTTTCTAAAAGTCACCATAGAAAATGAGTGTTGGATTACGCAGAGACAAAACACTCTGTGACCAATTGTACCAACCATTATAATAATAATAACAGCAGAAGAAGAGTGAGCTGATCTTGTCAGGGAAAGTGACTTGTCTACTTAGGTTATGTGCGCACGGTGCGTTTTTCGCACCATTTTTGCGCATTTTTCAGGTCAGTTTTTGGGCTCAAAACTGCATGACTTTGCTTCCCCAGCAAAGTCTAGACTTTTCATTTTTGCAATCTGCACACAACTTTTTTTTTTTTTAGCTGCGGTTTTCAGCTAAAAAAAATGGACATGTCAATTCTTTCCTTTGTTTTACTGCGTTTTTCACCCATGCAATGCATTGGGAAAAACGCAGCCAAAAACGCACCGAAACGCGGTAAAAACACATGTGTTTTTTACCAGTGCCGTTTTGCCGCAGGTGCGTTTTTTTTGCATTTTTGTGCGTTTTTGCGGCCAAAACCGGAGCGTCAAAAAACGCTGTGTGCGCACATAGCCCTAGAATTTTCTAAAACTGTCCCTACATAATCAATAGCCATGATATGAACACTCATGAGAATCATGATAACAACTGAAGCAGCAGGAGAAGAGTTATCTGATCTTGTGTGGGATAGTTACTTTCACTTTTGATTTTCTAAAAGTTGCCATACACATTAAATAGCTATAATCTGAGAAGAGCTAGCTGACCTTGTCTCTGACAAGAGAAGAGTTAGTTTATCTTGTCAGGGAAAGTGACTTGTCTACATACGTTTTTATAAAAATGGCCATCCATATTAAATAGCTGTCATCTGACCTCTTATGAGAATCATGATAACAATGGAAGCAGCAGGAGAAGAGTTAGTTTATCTTGTCAGGGAAAGTGACTTTTCTACTTTTGATTTCCTAAAATGGCCGTGCATATTAAATAGCTGTCATCTGAATACTCCTAAGAATGATGATAATAATTGAAGCAGCAGAAGAAGAGTTAGTTGATCTTGTCAGGAAAAGTGACTTTTCTGCTTATGATTTTATAAAAATAGTCGTGTATATTAAATAACTGTCATCTGAACACTTATGATAATCATGGTGATAATGGCAGCAGCAGGAGTGGAGTTAGTTGATCTTGTGGGTGAAAGTGACTTTTAGCCATACTCATTAAATAGTTGACACCCAATCACTCATGGTGGTAATCAAGTTAATAATGGTAGAAGCATAAGAAAAGGGATCTGACCTTGTTGAAGCGATTTTAGTACTTTTGATTTTCTGAAGTGGCCATAAACATTATTGGGCGGCACGATGGCTCAGTGGTTAGCACTGTAGTCTTGCACCGCTGGGGTCCTGGGTTCGAATCCCACCAAGGACAACATCTGCAAGGAGTTTGTATGTTCTCCCCGTGTCTGCGTGGGTTTCCTCCCACACTCCAAAGACATACAAATAGGGAATTTAGATTGTGAGCCCCAATGGGGACAGTGTTCCTTATGTATGTAAAGCATATGTTAGCGCTGTATAAAAATAAAGATATTTTTTTAATTTTATAACAGTCGTCTGAACAGTGAAGAATCAAGATAGTAGTGGCAGCATCAGAAGAGTTTGTTGATCTTGTGGGGGGAAAGTGACTTCTAATTGACTTTCTAAATGTGGTCATTTATAATAAATAGTTATCTGAACAGTACTCCCATGAGAATCATGATAGTAATGGCTGCAGCAGGAGAAGACTTAGCTGATTTTGTAGGGGATAGTGACTTTTCTACTATTACTCCAAACGTATATACAGTATACACAATATATATTCCCTGTAGATCAGGTCAGAGAACCCATGGCATTCATTTAGGCTTTGTCCTCAGGTTAAAACTTCTTTTCATATCGATAATAATCTTTCTTTTATTTTTTGTCATCCTTAAGTTTGACGCAAGTAATCCGAAAATTTGCGAAGCAGCTGGACGAATGGCTAAAAGTGGCTCTTCATGACCTTCCCGAAAACTTACGAAATATCAAATTTGAGCGTAGGTATTGATTTTATTTCTGTCTTTTTGCCTTGGTTTGCCAAATAGGACATTATGTATAATAGTAGTTCCCCCCGCTAATCAACTCCTCCTCCCCTCTTCCTCAATTTAGTCTTTCATTTCCAGGAGGAATAACTGAGGAACGGTTATTCCTCAGTTGTCCCTCCTGGAAATGAAAGACTAAATTGACGAATGAGTATCCTTTGTCGATTTGGTGACATCCCTATACTATCTGATGCTCACACCTAGTAATATGTGTGCTCCAGGCATTTCCAGGAGTCACAATAGAGGGACGGCACAATAAGGAAATTATTTTTTATACAGAATTTCAGGGGATTTTTACAGTCGCTGCTTCACATATATTCGTCTTTGTTCATAATCCTGATTAACTTGTCCACTGAATGAGCTTAATCTTCCAATATTCCTATAATGTTTGGGTAGGTGGCGACTTAATTAATATTTGTAAAGGGCTTTTATGAGCGTATTTGTAGTGTCCTTCATTATGGCACCTTCCATTCAATGCGATTTTCCTCTGTTGTAAAAGGCTCTTACTCAATCCTCAAGAATAAAAGGCGCAGGTTATTATAACCATGTACCGGCCCATGTTATCAGATGACTTGGTCTCAGCGGGCAGTCGGCCGTTTCTGCCAGTTCTCCGGAATCCTGCGGTGGATGAAGCCCCATCACCTGCACATAAATCCTTTCTAATTTCAAAGCTTAGGCGCTTTCTCCATTAAGGAGAACTGTTCAGCATCATCCAGTAATTAAGAAAAGGGATTAGCGGATGATCAATACCGGGAGCGAGGAGGAGGACGTGGTACCTGGGTTAATCAGTGGCATAATACCCTAATAGGAGGAACTGCGCAATATGGGAATATTCAAATGACAAAAAATAATACATATATTTTTTTTTATTTTTTTTAAATATATTCAATGACAAAATAATATATATTTAAAAAAAAATTGTATTTATTGTATAAAAAGGTTAATTATTTTTAAGAAAATGCACAGAGTAAGAGGGGAAGGGGCTACTCAGAAGGACTCTATGGTTTGCCAAAGGAACAAGGGGTCTTTGTCTTTAGTCAGAATAGTGAGAATAAATGTCTGTAGCTTGAAGATAGATAGAGGGATAGATAGATAGATAGATATATAGATAGATAGATAGATAGATATAGGGATAGATAGATAGATAGAGGGATAGATAGAGGGATAGATAGATAGAGGGATAGATAGATAGATAGATAGAGGGATAGATAGATAGATAGATAGATAGATAGATAGATAGATAGATAGATAGATAGATAGATAGATAGATAGATAGATATAGGGATAGATAGATAGATAGAGGGATAGATAGAGGGATAGATAGATAGAGGGATAGATAGATAGATAGATAGAGGGATAGATAGATAGATAGATAGATAGATAGATAGATGGATGGATAGATAGATAGATAGATAGATAGATAGATATAGGGACAGATAGATAGATAGATATAGGGATAGATAGATAGATAGAGGGATAGATAGAGGGATAGATAGATAGAGGGATAGATAGATAGATAGATAGATAGATAGAGGGATAGATAGATAGATAGATAGATAGATAGATAGATAGATAGATAGATAGAGGGATAGATAGATAGATAGATAGATAGATAGATAGAGGGATAGATAGAGGGATAGATAGAGGGATAGATGGATAGAGGGATAGATAGATAGAGGGATAGATAGAGGGATAGATAGAGGGATAGATAGATAGATAGATAGATAGATAGATAGATAGATAGATAGATAGAGGGATAGATAGAGGGATAGATAGATAGATAGATAGATAGATAGATAGAGGGATAGATAGAGGGATAGATAGATAGATAGAAGGACAGATAGATAGATAGAGGGATAGATAGATAGATATAGGGATAGATAGATAGATAGAGGGATAGATAGATAGATAGATAGATAGAGGGATAGATAGATAGATAGATAGATAGATAGAGGGATAGATAGATCGATAGATAGATAGATAGATAGATAGATAGATAGATAGATAGAGGGATAGATAGATAGATAGATAGATAGATAGATAGATAGATAGATAGATAGAGGGATAGATAGATAGAGGGATAGATAGATAGAGGGATAGATAGATAGAGGGATAGATAGAGGGATAGATAGAGGGATAGATAGATAGATAGATAGAGGGATAGATGGATAGATAGATAGATAGATAGAGGGATAGATAGAGGGATAGATAGATAGAGGGATAGATAGATAGATAGAGGGATAGATAGATAGATAGAGGGATAGATAGATAGATAGATAGATAGATAGATAGATAGATAGATAGATAGATAGATAGAGGGATAGAGGGATAGATAGATAGAGGGATAGATAGAGGGATAGATAGATGGAGGGATAGATGGATATGAAAGAGATAGAAATATAGATAGATAGAAGGATAGAGAGGGATAGTGGGATAGAGGGATAAAGGGATAGAGGGATAAAGGGATAGAGGGATAAAGGAATAGTGGGATAGAGGGATAGATGGATAGATAGATAGATGGATGGATGGATAGGTGGATGGATAGATAGATGGATAGATAGAGGGATAGATAGAGGGATAGATAAAGGGATAGATGGATAGAGGGATAAATGGATGGATGGATGGATGGATGGATAGATGGGGATGGATAGATAGATGGATAGATAGAGGGGTAGATTGATAAAGTGATAGAGGGATAAATGGATGGATAGATAGATAGATGGATAGATAGAGGGGTAGATGGATAGAGGGATAAATGGATAGATGGATAGAGAGATAGAGAGATAGAATGCTCGCGGTCTGTGTAGAGGCAGTGAGCAGGAGTAGTGGGCCCTAGACCACAGGGGCACCTGGACTTACCCTTTAGTGGGAGGGGCTTAACTAAGAGCCCACTACAAGGCAGACACCAGGTACCACTCCCAAGGCAGTAACCAGGATGGTGGCAGCTGACCCCCAGCACAGGAGACGGACTTAGGTATGGACAAAGGTGCATGCAGGTACAGGCAGGATAGTTGAGGCAGACAGACACGCGGGTATGGACAGATATAGTGAGCAGCATGGCAAAGACAGGTATGGAAAGGCAGGTACAGGTGACAGACACAGAGAAAATAGGACAGGAGATCAAGACCTGACAACTAACTAGGTAGCTGACTGGTATATTGACTAACAGAAGGCATTGCACAGGCACCTCCCCTAATGGGAGTGTGCCTTGAACACTTAATGCCTCTCAGCCTACGGCTGAGAGGCATTTCCGGGAAACGGTGTGCTCTCCGTTTCAGAAAAGGACAGGTTCACACGCGTTCTAAGTGCATTCCCAGGGACCCTGTGTTGTGTACACAGGCCCAGGGGGTGAGGGACACAGACGAACACATGGGCAACCACAGAGCTGTAGGGCAGGATGCAACCCAGCATTGGCGGTGTGAAAATTGGCGTCTCTGCAGGCAGACCGGCGCTACAATAGATAGATAGATGATAGATAGGTAATATTTTTGCTATATTGGCCCATTTTGCATAATTCACTCGGGACATGTTGCAGTCTGAATCTCAAAAGTTGAAATAAAACCCTTTAATCTATCTTTTTTTACTTTTAGTATCAAAACGGTTTTCCCAAATTCTTCGACGACAGACATCATTAAACCACTTATGCCAAGTAAGTATTCTTCTGTAATATGGGACCAAGTGTAATAAATATGGTAACATAATGTCCAGGAAAAGAGGATAGGGGACTTTTATCCCTTAAAGGGATTTTCTATTACAATTTAACTAACCCTTGTTTGGCCCAGAGGTGTTTAATACAATAAAAGGAAACCAGTGCGCACCTCTCAGAGTCTGTGTTTTCCACCCATTTTCTCCCAAACTGCCGGGAGAAAACATTTAGTGTCTGAAGAAGGCAGCACGTGACGGCTGCAGCCAGTTAGCAACCACTGGGTATCTCAAACGTGAGAGCAGAGGTGCGCTACTCCTCGAGGAGGTGACAACAGGTTTCTTTTTATTTTATTACACCCCTCTGGGCCAAATAAGTTTTAATTAAAATATAGCAAAAACCACGTATGTACGTCATTTTCATCGCTTTTTATTATATGTATTTTCTTGGGTAAATGTGTCAACCAAAAAAAATGAACACTTTGGAGTTTGGATTTTTTAATTTTAGTTATGGAATTAATATTTTTAGTTTTTATTAGTTTGGCTTTTTTTTTTATATTTTACACAGTTGAGGAAAATTGGATGTGATTTAAACTTTAATATTTTGAGATTTTTTTTAATATATTTTTTTAGAATTTTTTTTCTTTTTTGACATTATGGGGGTTTAAAACATTGCCTATGTAATACATTGCAATACTATAGTAGTGCAGTGTATTGAAAGAATAATGATATTCAGTGGAATCCTTTGGAATTTTTTAACTAGGTCCCATAACAAGCAAATAGCACCCCGGGATTATACGGGGGAGCTCATGGCTGTCAGAAGTAACAGCTGCAATGTTAGAAGTTTTTTAAATACCCCTTGATAGCAGGAGTTATTAAACTGATTAGATCAGAGCGATCACCAATCCCAGTTACTTTCAGGTGCTGGCTATGTAACAGTGCTGAAACCTGGGCTTTGTTGTGCAGGCTCAGCACCTGAGCCCGCTTTATATAGTGATGCCACTGAATTTAACCCCTTGACAGTAGGATTTGTGAAACTGATTAGATCGGAGCAATCTCCAATCCCATTGTTACATTCAGGTGCAAGCTATGTAACAATGCTGAAACCCAGGTTTTGTAGAGCAGGCTCAGCACCTGAGCCAGCTTTATATAGTGATGCCACTGAATTTAACCCCTTTACAGCAGGACGTATTAAACTGATTAGATCAGAGCTATCTCCAATCCCATTGTTACTTTTAGGTGCTAGTTGTGTAACGGTGCCGAAACCCGGGCTTTGTGGAGCAGGCTCAACACCTGAGCCCTCTTTATATATTGATAGTGCACAGCCAACATACATGTATGACGACATTGCTTCCTTTCTGTTAAGACCCCAGTGATCAAAAGGGATACTTCAGACTGTGTTAAATTGCCCTACAGCACCCCCACAGGATAAATGATGCATTACATGGCACAGCGATCAACCATATATTTTGCAACATCTATTATAAAAAGATGTTGTAATATTTTTTGCATCAAGTATTTGAGAATTCTGCTTTGACTATACACATGTTATACTTTTGTGTGTAATTGGCTTTATATTACTAATATTTGTATCTTTCAATTTACCCTTTACTTTATTTTATACTTATTTACATCATACATTATGCATTTTTATATGATTCTGCAGGCCTCACGGACGGTTATACACAGCGCCGATATCACATTTCAGATGCTGGAAGACTGGAGAAACGTTGACCTTAATAGTATTACCAAACAAAGTCTATATACTATTGAAGATTCCCGAGATGAGCACAGAAAACTGATTATTCAGTGTAAGAGATGCGATGAGAGTCAATAAAGTATTGGAGTTTGCTTTGAAATGTTATAATCCACATTAAAAGGGTTTTCCAAAACTAGTAAAGCATAGCTGATTTTTTCCAAAAACAGCACCACTCCTGGCTGTGTCTGGTATTGCGGCTTACATCTATTCACGCAAATAAGGCTAAGCTGCGCTACTACACACAATCCTTGGAAAAGTGGGGCGCTGTTTCTGGAGCTAATATTTGTGGTCTTTACAAGGGTAGGCCTAAAGACGAACTACATACTATATTTTCATGACCAGAATATCTACAAAGCGTAAATCTTTCACCTGTAATTTTTGGGTTGCAGTGTATCAGGAGTTTGACCATTTATTGGAAGAACAGTCTCCAATTGAATCCTACATTGATTGGTTGGATTCCATGGTGGACAGATGCGTTGTGAAGGTACGTTTATGGATATCTGATACAGTTTAGTATTTTTATGGTACATAATATAAAATGGATTGAGAAATAATTATGTCTATAATAGTTCTTTTCAGGAAAAAAAAATCCAGGTAAACATACAATTGCATGACTTTTATTGTTGTGTATTTACAATGAGGATTTCTTAAAGATGACTGGTCACTTTCCATAAGTATGTTTTTTTTTTATCTGGTACAAATGCCGCTGTTCTCCTGAATCCGGTGATGTTTTTCTTTTAATCCTGCGCCTCTCCGTTCCTGAGATATGGCCCCTCTTTCCTGTATAGTAATCTAGTCTTGTTATCCAACTGGGTGTGGTCCTCATGAAGATCCCACAGAGTTGAATACCACACCTACTTGGCTAACTGGGTATCAATTAGGAAGAAAGGGTCATATTTCAGGAACGAAGAGGCGCAGAAACAAAAGAAAAATATTGCCGGATTCAGGAGAACAGCGGCATTTACACCAGGTAATACAATCACATATTCATGGAGAAAGGAAGGTCATCTATAAAGCGCTGTTGTCAGCTATAAAGCACGTTTTCTTTGTGAACTAACCATTTTGGATCATCTTTTCTTTGAACTCTCTGTTGTGCCGAAGCTTCTGTTTTTCCACTTAGAAATATATCACTAAATTGACAAGTGGGAGGTACCACTCAGGATGTGTGTCCCTGCACAGTCTGTCACAGTTGTCTCTTATTGGACAGTGTTGGTGTGTCGGGAAAAACACCCCTAATTGGTAACCCCCACTTGTCAATTTATTTACACATTCGCAAGAGGAATAAAAGAGTTTCATCAGCATTCTAAGAAAATATAATCCTGAATAGTTATTTCACGAGTAGTTACTAAAATAGACATATGTTGAGTTATGAAAAGTCCTGTTTAAGAAGTTTATTGAGGTCATTTACTGTAAAAGCTTTCAGAAAAAGGTTTTTTTTTAGCAACAGCGCCACTCTGAACCATAGGTTGTATCTGGTAGTGCAGCTCAGGTATATGCAGTGCCTCACACAGCCAATGTTTTCTAAACTTAAATGAAACCTGTCACCAGATTTGGTGACTATAAGCTGCGGCAACCACCAGTGGGCTCTTATATACAGTATTCTAACATACTGTATATAAGAGCTTAGGCTGCTGTCTAGAACGTAAAAATGACTTTATAATACTCACCTAAACGGTTGGTACGGTGCAGATGGGTCAGATGGTTATCTCCGTTCTCCGGGTTCGGCACCTTCTCTTTCGGCCATCTTCGTCCTCCTTCTTCTGAAGCCGGGGTACATGATGCGTGCTATATCATTTACACAGGCCAGCATTGAGGTCCTGCGCAGGCGCACTATAATACTTTGATCTGCACTGCTCAGGGCAGATTAAAGTGCGCCTGCGCAGGACCTCAATGCCGGCCTGTGTGAATGACGTAGAACGCGTCATGCACCCCGGCTTCAGAAGAAGGAGGACGAAGATGGCCGAAAGAGGAGGCGCCGAACCCGGAGAACGGAGACACCCCTCTGACCCATCTGCACCGCACATACCGTTTAGGTGAATATTATAAAGTGATTTTTACGTTCTACACAGCGGCCTGGGCTCTTATACACAGTATGTTAGACTGCTGTATATAAGAGTCCACTGGTGGTGGCCGCAGCTTATAGTCACCAAATCTGGTGACAGGTTCCTTTTAAATCATCCCTTTAAGATAATTAATGAATTATGATTGGCTGTTATGAGCACTAAGGCTTTTTACTATTGTATCAGTTTTGACCATTAAATAATGTAGAAAATGTGTTAAAAAATTGTTTGGTTTGGTAACTAAAGGGAAATATTTTTATACAGTTTTTCATTGTATAGCTCCAATCAAACTGACAGCAATCCTACTCTCTAAAATCTGTGCCTTAATTTACGAAATTTTCAATAAATTAATAAGAAGTAAGAATCAGATGAGAGTGACTGCAGAATCAGACTACACAGGGTTTGTTTGTAGTCTGTTACCATGGAGATACATACGTCCGCGTACGAACTGTAGAGACAAACTGGAAGATTGTAGATCACGTAAAAATAAAGAATGCAATGGAGCACAATATACACTATTCTCATGAGCTTTGTTATGTAATATTTTTTGTCTTTACTGTTGAAGTACAGTACAGACCAAAAGTTTGGACACACCTTCTCATTCAAAGACTTTTCTTTATTTTCATGACTAAAAATTGTAGGTTCACGTTGAAGACATCAAAACTATGAATGAAAACATGTGGAATGAAATACTTAAAAAAGTGTGAAACAACTGAAAATATGTCTTATATTCTAGGTTCTTCAAAGTAGCCACCTTTTGCTTTGATTACTGCTTTGCACACTCTTGGCATTCTCTTGATGAGCTTCAAGAGGTAGTCACCGGAAATGGTTTTCCAACAGTCTTGAAGGAGTTCCCAGAGATGCTTAGCACTTGTTGGCCCTTTTGCCTTCACTCTGCGGTCCAGCTCACCCCAAACCATCTCGATTGGGTTCAGGTCTGGTGACTGCGGAGACCAGGTCATCTGGCGTAGCACCCCATCACTCTCCTTCTTAGTCAAATAGCCCTTACACAGCCTGGAGGTGTGTTTGGGGTCATTGTCCTGTTGAACAATAAATGGTGGTCCAACTAAACGCAAACCGGATGGAATAGCATGCCGCTGCAAGATGCTGTGGTAGCCATGCTGGTTCAGTATGCCTTCAATTTTGAATAAATCCCCAACAGTGTCACCAGCAAAGCCCCCCCACACCGTCACACCTCCTCCTCCATGCTTCACGGTGGGAACCAGGCATGTAGAGTCCATCCGTTCACCTTTTCTACAAAGACAAGGTGGTTGGATCCAAAGATCTCAAATTTGGACTCATCAGACCAAAGCACAGATTTCCACTGGTCTAATGTCCATTCCTTGTGTTCTTTAGCCCAAACAAGTCTCTTCTGCTTGTTGCCTGTCCTTAGCAGTGGTTTCCTAGCAGCTATTTTACCATGAAGGCCTGTTGCACAAAGTCTCCTCTTAATAGTTGTTCTAGAGATGAGAAGGTGTGTCCAAACGTTTGGTCTGTACTGTAGCTCTTACTCGAATTAAAAGTTTCTGGGATCCATTCTATGAGAATTAAAGAAATACACAGGCATGTGATTTCCAAAGCTCTCCAAGTGATTTTAATGAGAATCAGATCTTTTATAGTTCTCAAAAATATAGGCGAACTATGCATAAATGTAGGCATTCCTTACATGATAGCAAATAGTAGAATACATAACCGCATAATAAATAACGACACTCCCAGCATCCACATCCATTAAACGAGTCTTTGTTCCAAAAGTGAAATCCTACACCCTAAGAACTTTTTGGCAGGCCTGAAAACATTAACTCTTTCCTTACTTTAACAATTACAGGTAGCGTCCAAAAAACCAGGCTCATTAAAGAGGGTGGCACAACAGTTCCTCTTAATCTGGTCTTGTTTCGGCACAAGGGTCATTCGGGACATGACGTTACATAGTGCACCAAGTTTCGGTAAGTTTGAAAATCTAAGTAAAACATAAAAAAAGTAAATAAAACAAGCCTAATATCTTATTATACCCATTATAAAAAATATGGGTATGAGATAATAATTCTACCTAGGACCCAAGTCACTTCCAATACCTTGTGGATCTAGGAGGAACAGTCTCTCCAAAAGATGTAACTTGAGGTTTGAGAAAGGGTCTTCACCATGTACCATGAGCTCTTTTTGAGGCATACAGGCCCCTGGGTCTCTTTAGGCACAACAGTGAACACACACTTTACATCTGTCTCCATTGTAGGAAGTGATATAGAAAAATATGCTTGTTCTGCAAGAGACGAATATGTCCTTTCTGTCCTTTAACCAGGTTCCTTCCACCTCATTCACTTGATGTTTGATGACTATGTCCTTTATTTGTTGGAGTCTCTACACTGCCAGGAACGAGCCAACGAGCTTATGAGGTCAATGAAAGGAGAGGCTCATAGCGGTAAGTTGGTTGCCAAGAATTACCCATACAAGATATATAATATGCCCACTAAGCCTAGCCAACCCAGAGTTAGTCTAAACAGTAATGTTTCATTTACGTCTTCATATCTCATGGATAGAACAGAAGAGTGGAAATTCAGTGTAAAGGTAGCAATACACAGTTACCAATTTTAGTGGGACTCTCCAACTATCTTGCGCATACAATGATGAGCAAAAGGGTAACAATGTTTTGACCTTTTGATTTTCAGGCTCCATATCTCACCATCCATTACAGCTTTGAGAGTGAGACTACCTTTATTTTATAGACAATCATCTTGACTATCTCATACATAACTTTGGCTTGCAATGTTTCCCAAATGAAAGGTTACTGGTTCGAATTGAGGAGCAGCCATGAAGAAGATTTCCCAAGAAATGAAAAACAGCATCATCCAGCTCATCGATAGCGGCCTCTTGGCCAAGAAATTTGCCATACTGCATCATGTGAAACCATGACAGTTGGAAGTATATGAAATGAAGTCCATCTATCCATTCAAAAGCCAAGAGGTACACATCCAGGCAAATATCAGAGTCAACAAGTCGGGTCATCACAAGGTCTATGAGTTCTAGCTCAACAAACACAGCGGTGGAGGCGGCTTGTATGCTTCATAATAGTGAGATCACAGACGTCCATGCAAGCACCATGCAATGCACGTTACACAAGTCTGGAATGTTGGCCATAAAAAATGTGAAGAAGCCTCGACTTCAATATCATCATAAAAAGGGTTGACTCGAATTTGCAAAAAAGCAAGAAACGTGGACCGTAGAAGATTGGAAACGGGTGATTTGGAACAATGAGACAAAAGTCATAGACTAGGCTCTGATGGGTACAAATGGGTGTGGAAGAAGGGACTAACGAATTGAGAAATTGAAGGAACTGTCAAGTTTGGTGGAGGAAGCCTGGTAATATGTTGTTGTTTCACAGACAAAGATGTTGATTACTTGATCAGGATGGCTGGTGGTCTCAATGCTGAGCTTTATATGTGAGTATCCTACAAGATGAGTTACTTCATACACTCAAGTACTATGGGTATGAAAAGGACAACATAGTGTTCCAGCAGGACAATGACTCGAAGCATACTTTGAGATTAGCAAAGAAATGGCTCAATAACAATGAAGTAGAGGAACTGGATTGTCCCCACAGTCTTCAGACCTCAACCTAATCCAACACTTGTGGTTAGAGTTGAAGAAATAGCTGTATACATCCCCAATTGAGCCGACCAGTATGATCCAACATTGGGAATGTGGGTCAGATGTTGGTTAAGACATGTTTGAAAGTGATCAAGAGCCCAGAAGGATTCAGGCAATGTTGAAAGCCAAAGGTGGATTTACAAAATACTAACAAAATAATTAAAATTAAAATTTAGATTTTTAGGAGCAGTCAAACAGTAAAACTGCAGAGACATGACAAGAATCTGCATAATTAATTATATGCAAAATAGTTTCAATTCAGATCTATGTACGAGATAGCCAAGATTGTCTATAAAATGAAGGTCGTCTCACGCTCAAAGCTGTAGTGGATGGTGAGATCTGGAGCCTGAAGGTCAAAAGTTCAAAACATTGTTACGCTTTTGCTTTGTCAGTGTGTGTGGATGTTCTTACTCCCCCAAGGAAAAGTTGAACTTCAACATGACTGATTCTTTGGCCTCAAAAGAGATAAGCCTCCTCCCGAGGTGACTCCTTACCCCCTATTGAGAGAACACTTATGTTCGTCTGAGAAGAGTGTGCATATGAATGGGGGGTTTTGATAGCTATCTAAGCTGTATGGCCCGGTTTAGTCTACAGTTCTTCAATTGTATGAATAAAGTCTCTCATTTCTGTTTTTAGAGGAGATAGAAGAAATTATACTGGCAGAACCTGCAATATCCACACCATCTCCAATACCATTCTCCCCGAATACATCTTCAACCTCCGTTGAACTCCCATCTGCAATATCCCCTGGCAGCAACGATTCTCCGGAGAGTAGTGCTTTGGTGGTAACGACTGGTAGGACACTCTTCACACTTTGCATAGTGTATTATGAACAATTTTGATAGTTTTTCCTAGTCTTTCATCAGTGTAGCTGACTCTTTTAAAGGGGTAGCCTGGTTTAAAAAAAAAAAAGCCCTACAAGGGATTCCTGTCTATTACCCATCGATTGTCTCTTGTTTTTGGAAGACTTAAACATTCTAGCATTACAATGGATGAATACAATGGTCACCCGGCAGGGAAACTGAACACTTGCTGGTGGATTGCTCCACAGAGAAAGTGGCTCAAACTGATTTGGAGCATTTTAAGACCATTTTTTGTGCTACATTTTTGGTACAAGTTGGCACATCTTAAGCCACATCCCCATCGCATGAACAAAAGAAAAGGCATCTGAATGGAATTAATAGAATCCATCATAGACTTGGTGGGACTGACACAGACGAACACATTGACCACAAGTTGCAAGACACTTGGAATATCCTCTATTCGTATCAAGCTATATATCATTAATAGGAACAGGACCAAGATCCTAGACTTGGTGCCTGATCTAATTCCAGAATCAAATATAAAAAAGACTGACCAGTACATCCATTAGGTGTGAACAGGTGCACTCTGAAAATTCAACAAAGTTACAAAAATATGCACAGCCGCACTCTAAAAAGGTAAAATATGTAAACATTGAATACAGGAATGTTGGCACTGTATTACTGCTGTTTGAAATAAGCCCAACAGCAAATGACAAGGCGTACCTCTCTTTGCCGGGAACCTATCCTAACACGCTTCTATCTGGATTAAAAAACCTACAAGTTATGGGCAGGTAGGATCTAGCTAAATGAACACGCTCTCGCTGAAGGGCGGAGTGCTCAATCAGAAAGGAATGGAATATTAATACAAAAAGATTGACCAGCACATCCACTAGGTGTGAATAGGTGCACACTGAAAATTCAACAAAGTTACAAAAATATATACAGCAGCACTCTGAAAAGCTAAAATATGTAATCATCGAATATAGGAATTTTGGCACTGTATTACTGCTGTTGTAAAAAAAAAAATTACAAATTGGCCAATTTGCGTAAGCCCAACAGCCAACATCAAGGCGTATCTCTCTTTGCCGGCACCCTATCCTAACATGCCACTCTCTCGGTTAAAAAACCTACAAGTTATGGGCAGGTAGGATCAAGCTAAATGAACACGGTCTGGCTAAAGGGTGGAGTGTTCAGTCAGAAAGGAATGGAATACTAATACAAAAAGATTGACCAGCACATCCACTAGGTGTGAACAGGTGCACACTGAAAATTCAACAAAGTTACAAAAATATATACAGCATCACTCTGAAACCCTTTTATCTATTTAACCCAGATAGAAGCGTGTTAGGATAGGGTTTCGGAAAAAAGAGGTATGCATTGTCGTTGGCTGTTGGGCTTACACAAATTGGCCAATTTGTAATTTTTTCCAACAGCAGTGCCAAAATTTTTTTATTCATTGTTTACATATTTTAACTTTTCAGAGTGCAGCTGTGCATATTTTTGTAATTCCAGAATCAAAGCATGTTCTGACTTGAGATTTTAGCCAAGTGGACGATTTATTTACGAAGCCATGATATAAGATCTACAGAAAGTGAGGTCTCTTTTGGGGTCATAACAATTGATGATACAGAGGGAGCACCAAAGGCCCACAGTCGGAGGGGCCATATAAGGAGACCAATACAATAAATAACGTAACGACGTTGGGGGCTTGTTACAGAGTTTGCATTGTCAGCCAAGTTCTTGACGAACTCCCTATGGCCATCATCGATAACTAGTTCCCTTTTCTCATTCCGTATTTATGTTAACACCCTCTCAAAAAAAATATTACCCCGGTAAGTGATGGGCTAAGGAATGAATACAAGCGGCTGACAAAGGGACCCTTATGCAATCAGCCTTAGTGAAATCAATGAGGTTCAATTTTTCCAATAGACATAGATGTTAAAAAACAACAAACAACGTTTGTGCAGAATGCTAAAAATTACAAAAAAAAGGGTAAAATTCTGGTAAAATGATGCAGTTGTAACTTTTTACAATTCACTATGTAAACCCCTATTCACCAAGTCGCCTTTATTGTCTTGGCCCTTTCCCTTGGGCAAAAAAAAGGATTCTGCTTTACATTCCATGGATGTCTGTATTGTTAAGTCGACTGTTTATAGAGCCATGATGTATGCCTTTCTGGTCAATGCCCGGCCTACAACTTATGATGGGACATTGTTGCCCGTTACAAATGCGCACAGCTTCTATTCAGCTCATCTGTCTTACTGGCGTCCAATGGAGCCTTTACTTTTCGGCCTAAAACACTGAGCCATTCTCACACTTGGTAGCTATTTGTTTGGATATTCTCGGCAAGTTTACCCTCCAGTGAGACGTTTAAGGACTCGAAAGTGGTGACTTATAGTGTAAACAGTATAAAACACAAAGAAAAACCACAAAAATCTTCCTTGAAAAAAGGAAGTTTAACCTTTCAAGTTTACGATCTGTATTTAAGAACCTTAATGGATTTCGAAAAGGACTAAAGTTGTTGACATTGTCCGAGAGTTGAGCGTAAATGTACAGAAACTTACATAATTGGAAAAAGCATAAAGACAAAAAAAAATGATGTAACAGATTATTTTATAATTAAAGTTCAAAAGTTTTTTATAATTAAAATTGTAGAAATCCGACTGTAAAATGTCAATGTTATAAAAGTCTAAATTTCTGCATTCAAAAAGATTTGAGACATACAATACATTATTGAAATTACAAAAAAAAACAAAACCTCTAGGAATTTGATAAAAGCAATTTACAAGTAGATTCAGAATTTTAAATGCACTTTTTGGGTAAGCTTGCTAATAAAAGATACACTATAAAGGGAACCTGTCACCAGATTTGGTTACTATAAGCTGCGGCCACCACCAGTGTGCTCTAGAATACTATATATACATATATACATATATATATATATATATATATATATACATATATAAATACATATGCACGGTATATATATATATATATATATATATATATATATATATATATATATATATATATATATATATATATATATAAAAAGAGTCCAGGCCACTCTGTAGACTTTAAAAATCACTTTTATCATACTCACCTAAGGGGTAGTCCAGTCCGATGGACGTCGCTGCTCTCCGGTCCGGCGCCTCCTCTCTGCTGCGATCTCCGTCTTCTTTCTACCCAGCACAGTGAGGAAGACGTATCCTATGTCATCCACACAAGTCAACATTGCGCCCCTGCGCAGGCGCACTTTGATCTGCACTGCCGAGGACAGATCAAAGTACTGTAATGCGCAGGAGTGAGGAAAGGTTAAAGACTGCAAGCGCATGCGCACTACAATACTTTGAACTGTACTGAGCAGGACAGATCAAAGTGCGCCTGCGCAGGACCGCAATGCCGACCTGTGTGGATGACGTAGGACGCGTCATGCACATGTGCCTCGGAAGAAGGAGGACATCGATCGCCACAGAGAGGAGGTACCGGACTGGAGAGAGGAGGCGCCGGACTGGAGAGAGAAGGTGCCATACCGGAGACCAGCGACACCCATCGTACAAGACCACCCCTCAGGTGAGTATTATAAAAGTGTTTTTTTATGTTCTACACAGCAGCCTGGGATCTTATATACAGTATTCTGGAATACTGGATATAAGGGCTCATTGGTGGTGGCCGAAGCTTATAGTCACCAAATCTGGTGACACGTTCCCTTTAAAGAGTAACTAAACTTTTTCTTTTCTATCTTTTTTTTATTAACGTTTGCAAAATTATGAATCTTTGTTATATTCTTTATTTTCTTCTTTTGCTTTATTTTCTCCCAAATTGTATCTTAAAACTGCTGTTTTATCAGCCATGTTCATGCACTAAAAGTAGCTGATTTAGACTGCAACCAAAACATTTCTGCTCCCCTCTCTCATACTCAGACACAATTTACAAATTCTGTCTGAGTATGGTGGAGGGGAACAGAGAGGTTCACACTGACGTACAGTATTTTGGTACTGCAGTAGTTCAAATCAGCTACTCTAAAGGCTGCTTTACACGCAGCGACATCGCTAGCGATAGCACCCTCCCCTGTCGTTTGTGCGTCACGGGCAAATCGCTGCCCGTGGCGAACAATATTGCCGGTACGTGTTCCACGTACTTACCTTCCTACCGACGTCGCTGTTGCCGATGAACAACCTCTTTTTTAAGGGGGCGATTCGTGCGGCGTCACAGCGACGTCACACAGCGGGCCACCAATAGAAGCGGAGGGGCGGAGAGCAGCCGTATGAATGTCACGCCCACCTCGTTGCCGGAGGACGCAGGTACGGTGTTGTTCGTCGTTCCGGGGGTGTCACACATAGCGATGTGCGCTGCCTCAGGAACGACAAACAACCTGTGTCCCCAACGAGCAACGATATTTTGAAAATGAACGTGTTAACAATCAACGATTTGGTGAATATTTGGGATCGTTAGCGGTCGCTCGTAAGTGTCACACGCAACGACGTCGTTAATGAGGCCGGATGTGCGTCACGAATTCCGTGACCCCAGCAACATCTCGTTAGCGATGTCGTTGCGTGTAACGGGGCCTTAAGTGTATGAACAAGGCAGTTAAAACAGCACTTTCAGAGTATAGTTTGAGACTAACCCCTTAACGACCGTGGGCCATAATATTATATCCTAAGGCATATAGGTGTAATCACCTGTAGCTACTGCAGGCAGCCTGTGGTGATCTGTACACATGTCAGCTGATTTGAACAGCTGACATGTGCGTCACAGGTGGCGCTTGCACCTGTTAACTCTTTAAAGTGTGCTGTCAAAAGATGACAGACCGATTTAAATGCCCATCGCGGTAACTCTTTACTCACCCGGCTCCATCGGCGGTGCAGTAACGTGATCACTGTGAGCTGATGGTTGCCATGGGTCTTGTGATGACTACTGTAGCTCACATGACTCACTTCCTGTTTCACCGAGTGCTGCCAGTAACAAGAGGTGAGTATTTCTGGTGATCAGACCTATGCTGCTCTGATCAACAGAAAGGAACAAGCGATCTGACTGCTGATCCTTATAGTCCCCTAAGGGGACGAGTAAAATAAAAAAAACTAACATTTCATATCACCCCCGATTCTCCCCATTGAAAATTAAAGGGTTAGAAAAATAAAAAAATATACACACATTTGGTATCGCCGCGTTCACAAATGCTTAATTTATCAAACTATAAAATCAATTAATCTGATCAGTAAACGGCGTAGCAGCAAAAAAAATCCAAACGCCAAAATTATGTTTTTTGGTCTCTGCAAATTTTGTGCAAAATGCAATAACAGGTAATCAAGACGAAGCATCTGCACAAAAATGGTACCAGTAAAAATGTCAGCTTGAGACACAAAAAATAAGCCATCACTGATCCATAGATAGAAAAATGAGAATGCTACGGGTCACAGAAAATGGCGCAAAAAGACGCCACTTTTTTTGGACAAATTTCAGATTTGTTTTTTTTTTAGTTCCCTTAGATAAAAGTAAACTTATACATGTTTGGTGTCTACGAACTCGTACCAACCTGAGGCATCACACCAACACATCAGTTTTACCATATAGTGAACACAGTGAATAAAATACCCCGAAAACATCATGCAATTGCAATTTTTCCGCACTTGGATTTTTTTTGTTATTTTCCAGTATACTATATGGTAAAACGTATGGTTTCATTTAAAAGTATAACTTGGCCCACAAAAAAAAAACAGGTTTCTATTGAGAAAAAATTACTCAGGAAAAAAAATGACAAAAAATAAACTTTAGTAAAATACACCTAAATGCAGGAGACATTTGACAAGATAGAAAAAATGTTGCAAAAACTTGGAGTAACATTAAGACGTTTTTTTTCCTCAAAATGTAACCCTCTCAGGCAATAAATATAGGTCCAGCTTTTGAAACCACTGACGATCAGCTGTTATCAGTTATGGAGAAAGTGCCGGGGGCGAGGGGGAATGAAATGTTACACGTCGATCATGTTGTAGTGCCAAACTATTAGTCATAGTGCGGTTGTTTTCATAGCACATAATGTTAATATTTAATCATTAGCATTACTTTCAGAATTAACTATCAAAATAGCTTATCTCGGAATTTATCTGCAAATAATATTCCTTTAAAAAACACAAAACTATTCTTTATTGACCATTTGTAGTTATGGTTCCACAAAAAGTATCCCCTTACCCAGCAGCGCCACCACAGGAGAAATTAAGCATTGCATGATAATCGATGACATCAAAAGTCTGTCCCGATAATGCGGAGTCCTCCAAAAATAGAGAGCTGCTATTTGTCACCAATTAATTTATGGAAACCTCAAATGAACTAATAGGAAATATTTCTAATAAGTTTAAGAAACCAGACAAATCCGTTTGGAATTTAAATTTTAAGCAGAATTTCCATTAGAAAAATTAGAATGTTTTGAAAAAAGTAATTGTATAATGACTGAGTAACATTAAAGGGGTCGTCCACTACTTTAACATTAACGGCTTATCCTTAGGATAGGTCATCAATAGCTGATCAGTGGGGGTGCGACACCTCGCTGCCCTATCGATCAGGTGTTCCCGGTGTCAATGGTGGTCGGAAATGATCAGTTACGGAGTTGCACAGCACATTCCATAAACTCCATAGTAGCTCCGGCCAGGTTCTGCATATCTGCCCCTGCTCAGATTAATAGGATTGGGTGTGCCGTACCTGGTTGCAGCCACTTTGCCGACAATGAAGCTGTGCAGCTCCGTAACTGAGGAGTTCCGGCTGGCAGCAGCAGCACCAGGAACAGCTGATTGGCATGGGGGTTTTGGTTGTCGCACCCCCACTGATCAGATATAATTGATGATGTAACCTTAGGATAGTCCACCATTGTTAAAGCAGTGGACAACCTGTTTAAGAAGAAGGTTCTTTTTTTAACAACAAACCATAATCAAGATAATGCATAATTCATATTTGGGAAAGGAAGGAGGAAAGGAAAGGAAAGGAAAAAGGAAGGAAGGGAGAAAGGAAGGGATAAAGGAAGGGTGGAAGGAAGGGAGAAAGAAAGGACGAGAGCAAAGAAGGAAGGGGTAAAGGAAGGAAAGGAGGAAAAAAGGAATGGAAAAAGGAAGGAAGAGAGAAAGGAAGGGATAAATGAAGGAATAAAGGTAGGAAGGGAGAATGGAAGGGTGGAAGGAATGGAGGAAGTAAGGAAAAAGGAATGAAGGGAGAAAGGAAGGAAGGGAGAAAGAAAGGAGAAAAGAATGAAGGGAGAAAGGAAGGGTGGGAAGAAGGGAGGAAGGAAGGAAGGGAGAAAGGAAGGGAGGAAAGGAGGAAGGGATAAAGAAAGGGAGGAAGGAAGGGAGAAAGAAAGAAAATGAATGAAGGGAGAAAGGGAGGAAGGGAGAAAAGAAGGATGGGAGAAAGGAAGGAGGGAAAGAAGGAAGGGATAAAGGAAGCGAGGAAGGAAGGGAGAAAGAAAGGGAGGAAGGAGGGAAGGGAGGAAGAAAGGGAGAAAAGAAGGATGGGAGAAAGGAAGAAGGGATAAAGGAAGGGAGGAAGGAAGGGAGAAAGAAAGGGAGGGAGGAAGGAAGGGAGAAAGGAAGGGAGGAAGGAAGGGAGAAAGAAAGGAAAAAGGAATGAAGGGAGAAAGGAAGGGTGGAAAGAAGGGAGAAAGGAAGGGAGGAAAGGAGGAAGGGATAAAGAAAGGGAGGAAGGAAGGGAGAAAGAAAGGAAATGAATGACGGGAGAAAGGAAGGGAGAAAGGAAGGGAGAAAAGAAGGATGGGAGAAAGGAAGGAGGGAAAGAAGGAAGGGATAAAGGAAGGAAAGGAGGAAGGAAAAAAGGAAGGAGGAAAGGAAAGAAAAAAGGAAGGAAGGGAGAAAGGAAGGGAGGAAGGGAGAAAAGAAGGAAGGGAGAAAGGGAGACAGGAAGGAAGGATTGTTAGCTAAACAATAGATAGAAAGAAAAATAGATACATAATGAATAGATAATAGATTGTAAAGAGATGGCCTTAGAAGATAGACAAAGATTGATATACAAAAGATAGACTGATGGAAATAGAAATAAACAATAGTGTACAACTTTGTAGATTTATAGATAGACAAAAAGATAGATAAAAGATATACAGGTAATAAGTAAATAAAGATAGATAGATAGAAGAATAGATAGATTATTTTCCATCCAAGTGCTCTGAGTTTCTGTGAATGCCACAGAACATGGTGGTTGTGCCTTTGGATTTCTCTAGCTGTGATTAGATATTGACCATTATTGCCATTCCTCCTAGTTTTTGTAGAAATTCTGTCATGCACACCGGTGACTGTTCTGCTCGGCTGTATATGTATAAGTCTTTAAAGGAATGCTAATGATAGCTTTTATTGCCTCCATTGTTAGATGCATTTCACTTTTTTTTTTCTTCATTAACTCATTTACATAAGTAAATACTAATGAGCTAACTGTCTGGGTGGTCCGCAGGCAAAATCCCTCCTGTAAGGGAAAATAAGAGTCCAACAATAGTCTTCACTTGATACTGGGGATGCTCAACTGTGGCCTGATACTACAAAGTCAGATTTACCCAGTGCTGACAAAGTAGCACAAAGATGTCAGGGTTAAACAGATATACAAAGCAATATATTAATGAGAAGAATAAATAAATGTGTCACCAAATTCCAAGACTTTTTAATTTTTCTGTGCATGGAGCTGGGGGAGAGTTTAGGGGTTTTTTGTGTGCCCTGAGCTGTTGTTTTTATTTATTGACTTTTTGGATACATATAACATTTTGATTGCTTTATATTGTTTTGTTTTTACTGAATAATGGTAACCCTGGTTTTTGTAATTTTTTCCCTTCTTTTTAGTGTTAAATGTTAAAGCCTTCACATTTTTAATGGAAGAGTAGACATTTTGAAAGATGTCGGCTATACAGTGTGTCCACCCATATCCTGTCCACCGCCATTAACTTGAGAACAGTGGCAGCTATAGGCATAGAAGTGGTGTCTAGGTATAATAAAGTAGCCATGCGCTACGCAATGAAACCACCTATAGCGCCACCTGGTGGAAAGCAGCGGAGTTGGCATTTTTATCTCAAAAACGGAACGAGATAGAGAAAAATAGTGAATTGCAAAGTTGTAGGGCATCATCAATTCAATACGAATCGACACCTTGCATACAGAAATGCTATGATTAGAATGTGTAAAACTCACAAGGCTGCGGACGTGAAGCGATACCTCGTGGAGACCTTCCTACAAGTCATTGGGTATGGTGACTGTGTGGAGTGGCCTCCGCTCACCTGACCTGACCTCATTGGACTTCTTTCTGTGAGGTCACATCAAACAGCAGGTGTATGCGACCCCTCCACCAACATTGCAGGACCTACGACCACGTATCACAGAGGCTTGTGCAAACGTGTCACCTACCATATTGCACAACGTGCAGCAAGATACAGTATGCTGTGCAGAGTCCAGATGTGCATTGCAGCTGACGGGGGCCACTTTGAGCATCAAAGTTAAATGAGTGCCATATGCGTGACCAGCATTCAATGTTTTGGGGGGGGTCATGGGTTTCATATCATAGCGTTTCTGTATGCAAGGTGTCGATTCGTATTGAATTGATGATACCCTACAATTTCTTAATTCACTTTTTTTCTCTATCTCGTTCCATTTTCGAGATAAAAATGCTAACTCTGTTGTTTTCCACCAGGTGGCGCTGTAGGTGGTTTCATTGCGTAGCGCATGGCTACTTTACTATACCTAGACACCACTTCTAATTTTCTCCTGAGCACCTGTGATTCAGTGACGCAGAGCTTTATCCCAGATATTAGACACCACTTCTATGCCTATAGCTGCCGCCGTTCTCAAGTTAATGGCGGTGGACAGGATATGGGTGGACACACTGTATAAAAAACCCAGGATCTGACTGTGTGAAGCAGGCTCAGCTCCTGAGTCGGTCCCATACATACCCTTGCGATCTATGTCCTTCCAGAGGACTACAGGGTTGTATGTGGCCATCAGGTTTGTCACCCCCTGCAACTCCTTGTTCCTCTTCCTTGGGAAGTGGACAGTCCTAGGTAGGCTCTGTGTAAGCTTCAGTAAGGCTGAGGCCATCAATCCTTGACCTTTCTAGTCCCGACGGATGGGGAAAGATTGTCTAGGGACCCTTCTATTTATGAAGGGTGCACTATTTTTTTAATATTCCATCTCCATTACTACATCCATTTTGTGGCAGACAATACCCTATTCATGTCCCATAAATATGGCTCTGGCTGCTGGAGCCTGGTGCCAGAATAAGTAAAATACTTATAGAGTGCTGGTATCTGAAGGGTGTCAGTAGGCCTCTGCTTCAGACGAGTCCTCCAGAAGTCAAGGAAGTCTCCCCTCTTTCTGTGAGCCTCTCAGAGGTGCCATAAGAATTGGCAAATAAGCAGTAGAAAGCTTGGGTGGATGAATATTGGTTGCCTTCACATGGATAGGTTAATGTCAGGGGCGTGACTACGGTAGGTGTATGGTGGGTTGCAGCCACACACAGGCACTGGAGCCTAGAGGGCCCCAAAAGCCTTTTTGTTCTATATAAAAAGACCAATGATATTAAAGAGTTGCAATAATTGGGTGCCCCATTGGAACTTTTGCATTGGGGCCCATGAGCTTATGCCACTGGTTAATGGCCTCTTTTTAATCAAGAGGTTGTTTCTTGAAGACCACGCCTGTCCATTTGCCCAACTAAGTCATATTAATGGAATAAAGGGGGGGTTCGGCTCTGATTGGCTTGAGTCGTCTATGCATTCCATGGATGGCGATTTTTCTGAACTGCTGCCATGTAATACTACAGTTCCACTGTAGTAGATTGGTGGAAAGGTGGGGACAAGAAAAATAACAATTTGTGCACTCAAGAACTCTGAAAAAGCTTGTTCTACCCCTGCTTAAGGCTGCTTTACACGCTGCGATCTCGCTAGCGAGATCGCTAGTGTGCGTACCCGCCCCCTTCATTTATGCGTCACGGGCAAATCGCTGCCGTGACGAGCAACATCGTACCTGCAGCAGCAACGATAATTGGGAATAGGGGGGCATGTCACCTCTTAGCGATTTTGAATGTTTTTCGACGATTCAAAATCGCTCATAGGTGTCACATGCAACGACATCGCTAACGCGGCCGGATGTGCGTCACAAATTCCGTGACCCCAACGACATCGCTTTAGCGATGTCGTAGTGTGCAAAGCGGGGTTTAGTCATTAGTCGACGTAACCAGAAGAAAACTCAATAAACTGGTAAGATCTCATTCACACGTCCGTTTTTGGCATCCAAGTGCTCTTGAAATGTTTTTCTTGGATAGCACTCAGATATTATAGTGAATGGCGTCCTTCACATGTCCATGATTTTCTGCAGAATAAAAGTTCGGAGCAAAATCGTGGAGATATGTCCGATTTTGGTCCAAGTTTCAGATCAAAACTGGCAATGCAAGTCCATGCATCTGTAAAAAAAAATTGCATCCGAGTGCTTCTAGTTAAAGGGAACCTGTCACCAGATTTGGCGACTATAAGCTGAGGCCACCACCAGTAGGCTCTATATACAGCATTCCAGAATAATGTATATAAAAGCCCAGACCGCCCTGTAGAATGTAAAAATCACCTTTATTATACTCACCTAGGGGGCGGTCCGGTCCGATGGGTATCACTGCTCTTCGGTCCGGTGCATCCTCTCTGCAGCAATTGCTGTCCTCCTCCTACCCAACCCAGTAGGGATGACATGTCGCACATCATCCATAGAGGCTGGCATTGCGGACCTGCGCAAGCGCACTTTGATCTTCCCTGCTCAGGACAGATAAAAGTACTATAATGTGCATGTGTGAGCGGTCTTTAACCTTTCCTTGTGCGTGCTCAGTACAGTACTTTAATCTGCCCTCAGCAGGGCAGGGTAAAGTGCGCCTGTGCAGGACCGCAATACCTCCCTGTGTGGATGACGTAGGACGCATCATACCCACTGGGCTGGGTAGAAGGAGGACGGTGATTGCTGCAGAGAGGAGGAGCCGGACCGGAGAGCAGCGACACCCATCAGACCAGACCGCCCCCTTGTGAGTATAATAAAGGTGTTTTTTACGTTCTATAGAGCAGCCTGGTCTCTTATATACACTATTCTGGAATACTGTATATAAGGGCTCACTGGTGGTGGCCACAGCTTATAGGGGCCAAATCTGGTGACAGGTCCCCTTTAAGAAAATTTAGAAAAATGGCTGAAACCTCGGACCAAAAGTGAAATACTGACAAAATTACCAAACTCTGATAAAAAAAAAATAGTGATGAAACTCAGACTGGGGAGAATCACTGAGTCTGAATGAGCCCTAAGAAACATACAATGCTACTTTAATTTTTGCAGGTGCAATGCAGTCATACACATGGTCACTGACATATACTGTCACCACAGCTGCCAATGGACCAGGAGAGAACACCCAGCAGTTACCCTGTATGAGGAGTCCACACATGCCGCCATCTGTCACACACAGAATACCTGTCTATCCACACCGAGATGAGCATGGGTAAGCCAAATGCAACAAAAATATAAGAAAAATGCCAACATCGCAAGTTTTTCTAGTAAAAATGACCCTTCTTTTCTGTTATCCAGGTACACGGGGAGTTATAATTATGGAACCTACAGCAACCAGAGTCCACATGCGATCGCATCACAATATACGTCTCTACCACATGAATCCGGGATTACCACACCACTGCATTATACAGCGTATCACAGGAGCCCGTCTCAGGTTGGTACCTGTTCAATTGCTCCATGAAGCCATTAATAAGCATGATATCATGGGTTATGTAATGATAGGATAGGGGCCCCTAGGCTTGCCCTCAGACTCAAGACCCTGCGATGTTCCTTATCTCGGAGGTAGGCTTAATGGTAGCCAGGTCTGAGCCCCTAGAGTGACCCTGAATCCTATCCGAGACCTAATCTTACTCCCCCTCGCCCCCTCCCATGGGGGGGGGGGGGCGGAAAACACAATAACAAAACCCCACAAAATGACACGGACAAGGGAGAATGGGAACTCGTACACACTGCACTCAGAACACAAAGGAGAAGACAATATGTGTACATGGGAATAAAGAAAAAGGGAATGAAGTAACTCAACGCTCACACCACAGGGGGGAACGCTCACACCACTCAATATCGCAACAAAGGTCACCATCAACAGGTTCACCAAAAGACTGGAATCGCTGGAGCTAATACTGAAGCTATAATCGGCGCTGAGTGGTAAGATCCAAGATCTTATATAGGAAGTGGATGACTTTGATTGGCGATTGGCAACCTGAGCTTCTAGTAGAGTTCCCAAGGTCAGCAGGAATTAACTCCTGCAGGACTGAGGAACAGAGCACATTAAACAGACAACACCTAGCTCTGGCTGAACAACTAGGAGACATCAGGTTGCCCATCAGGCTCTGCAGTGTGAACGGAGCCTGACCCCTCCGTGACACCTAATGAGTCTGGACCTGAACACCACATGACACATTAGCACAAAACAGCTAGCAGTATCAGGGAGGCCCGGCGTAGCCATACATTACATGGATAGCCCATTTTTACCGAATGGGCAATAGTCAATGCTTCATTTTTCCGGTGAAGTCATTGCCAACATCTTGAAAACTTTCTACTGTCTTCCCAAGCAGATTAAACCCATATTTGTCAACTTTTAAAAATTGGTGTCCAGGAGGCGGTGATCAATGTGGCTCTGGTCATGCCCCTTACATAAACCATGACCCGTCCATCGTTGTTTCTTGCCCACTCCTATTCTATTGTCCGCCCACCCAATGCCTCATCCTCACCACGCCAACAAAAAACCTTCCAAATTCCTTGATAATAGGATCGTTTTGCCTACACTGAGATTTTATAACTTCTATGGAAATTCCGGAAGTCTCCCCGTTTACCCGAGGTTTCCAATCATTTATGTACGTACGGGGTGGGCAATTAATTTTCCCAAAGGGCCACATGAGAGACTGACTGTTGTGGAGGCCAAACCAATAGGCTGAATATAATTCTGCTCACTATGAGTATTAAGATTTAATTTTATATTAATTGTATCAAATAATACTGAGCAGAATTAAGTATGCTGACACGCCCCTATATACCGTTCGACCTCTCACACTATATGAGTCAACAAACAGCCTCCTATATACAGTATGAGTCCACATACAGCCCCCTATATACAGTATGAGTCCACACACAGTCCCCTATATACAGTATGAGTCCACACACAGTCCCCTAGAACAGAAGGAGCCCACATACAGCCCCCTATATACAGTATGAGTCCACACATAGTCCCCTATAACAGAAGGAGCCCACATACAGCCCCCTATGTACAAGACAAATAAAATCAACCTTTATTCCAAAATCCTTTTAAAATTCAAGAAATCAATGCGCAAAACAGGGGGGCCTATCTCATACCCCTCAGGGTTATTAAAACCGCTTACGCGTTTCGGCCGTGCTGTCCTTACTCATAGCCATAGTCCCCTTGAACAGAATGAGCCCACATACAGCCCCCTATACACAGTATGAGTCCACACACAGTCCCCTAGAACAGAAGAGACCACTCCACAGCTCCCTATATACAGTATGAGTTTACACACAGCCTCCCTTGAATAGAATGAGCCCCCCACAAAGCCCCCTACATACAATATGAATTCCCACATGCCCCTATATACAGTATGAGCCCTCACATAGCCCCCTACAACAGAATGAGCCCCCCACACAGCCCCCTACATACAATATGAGCTCCCACAAGCCCCTATATACAACATGAGCCACCACATAACCCCTATATTCAACATGAGCCCTCATGTAGCCCCTATGTACAGGCACCCATCCTTTACACATATGTATAAAAAATAAATCACATACTCACCTCACTCCGGTTCCCCCGGTGCTCTGCTCTCCGGTACACTGACTCTTCGCACAGCAGACGCAATATAGTGATGTCATCCCATCTGCTGTTTCTCTCCCAAATGATGATTGGCAGAAGATGTAGCCGGTGGCTCCTCCAACAATGTATTCACTGATTTCTGATATTGGGATATGGGCAGGGAAGTGCACAGTGCAGCCCTTGGGCCACTGTTTTCAGCCCTTCGGCTGTTTCAGTCCGTACTGGAACAGCCAGAGGGCCGGATGTGGTCCGCGGGTCGCACTTTGGCCTGGTCTGCTTTTTGCAGATGAGATATTAGGTTTTTTAAGATAAAAGTTTTCCCCGGGAGCGGGCATATGGGTGACACACATAATTTTTTCTTTGTATAGACAGTGCTTAGAGTGTTAGTGCTTCATATCCTGGTTTGCAGGAATTATCTATGTGCCTAGCTGTACAATAAAACTGTTATTAATTCCCAATTCTAATGATAGTGAGATGACTCCAATGATCATTTCCCAGACTACACAGCAAAGCTGAAAAGTTAGCTACAAAGAAATAACAACTAATGTGTTGATCACTGGGGCTCATGGGTGGTTACCGCTCTATTATGATAGGCCTTTTAAACACCTGCTTTCAACCCTCTAAATTTTGGCTTTTTTTTTTTTAGAAAAGAGCTCTTATTAAATCCCCACCCTCTAATGATAATGAGATGACTCTGATTATCATTTCCCAGACTATACAACAAAGCTGAAAAGTTAATTACATAGATGGCCTAGAGATAACAACTAAGGTGATATCTTGCTGATCACTGGGGCACATGGCTAGTTACCACTCCATTATGAAAGGCCTTTCAAAGACCCGCTTTTAACCCGATTAAATTTTGGCTTTTGTTTTTAAAAGAGCTTTCATTAAATCCCCACCCTCTAATGATATTGAGATGACTCTGCTGATAATTTGCCAGACTATACAGCAAAGCTGAAAAGTTAGCTACATAGAGATAACAACTAAGGTGATAACTTGATGATTGCTGGGGCACATGGGTGGTTACTGCTCCATTATAACAGGTCTTTCGAAGACCCGCATTCGACCCACTAAATTTCGGCTTTTCTTACATAGAAAGTGCAGCAGACTATAAGTGTTCATAGGCTGATATGCTGCATTACCTATGTCTTCCGCAGTAGAAAAGAGCTCATTAAATTCTCACCCTCATATGATAACGAAATGACTCTGTTGATCATTACCAAGTCTACACAGCAAAGCTTAGAGTTGAACTACAGAGAATAGTAAATGACAGTCTACAGAAAACGGTCTGCAGATAAGTTTATACCTTGCTGATGTCTGTGGTACACGCAGGGTCACCACTCCATTCTGATGGGCCTTTCAGAGACCCCATTTCGAGTTGAGCCACTATTTTATTATCTCATGTTACATTCCCTTTAATGAACTCTATAAGCCTGTTGACATTTGCCCCTTAATTCAGATTGCAATAAGGGGTTAACACTTTCCGCTAGCTTAGAGCTTGTTGCACAAGAAAAATGGTAATTTCCTGTTAAGAAGAGCACAACAAGTGTGGCCTTCATCATCAGCAAAGATCACTGGGAAATCAGAACCAAAATATCCCTTATTAAACCGGATGCGCAGTGTGAAAGGTGACCAAGGCCGCAACATGCCAACATCTGTGCAGATGGCACAATCTGTAAGGACTGAATAGAGAGTTCACTGGAGAGCTGGTCAGACGCATGCCAGCAACACGGTCTTAAAACATTGTCTTTCAATGGTCTCTTCACGAAAGTCAGAGGAAAAGAAAAATAATGAGTCATTTTCAATTAGTAGCTGACCCACAATGACAAAACTTTCCATCCTCCCGCCATAATAGCGTTTATTATACGCCACAAGTTACTTACAGTCTGGATTATTTTTAGACAATATTTTTTGTCCTTTAAACTTCTGACATTCGCAGCTGCGGCCGAGAAGATGGAAAAATATAACATCTCTGTGCCGTTGTCTGTTTTTCACAATCCCCTGACTTGTAGATGTGTAGGAGGACTCATAAACCCGAGACAAGTGGCATATTCACAATGGTGACGGCCGATGGAAACGAGGAAATGAGCAGAACCCTAAAATATATACAATATGTAAAATGAAAAAAAAAATATTTATGCTATATACAGTACAGACCAAAAGTTTGGACACACCTTCTCAATCAAAGAGTTTTCTTTATTTTCATGACTCTGAAAATTGTAGATTCACATTGAAGGCATCAAAACTATGAATGAAATACTTAAAAAAGTGTGAAACAACTGAAAATATGTCTTATATTCTAGGTTCTTCAAAGTAGCCACCTTTTGCTTTGACTACTGCTTTGCACACTCTTGGCATTCTCTTGATGAGCTTCAAGAGGTAGTCACCGGAAATGGTTTTCCAACAGTCTTGAAGGAGTTCCCAGAGATGCTTAGCACTTGTTGACCCTTTTGCTTTCACTCTGCGGTCCAGCTTACCCCAAACCATCTCGATTGGGTTCAGGTCTGGTGACTGTGGAGGCCAGGTCATCTGGCGTAGCACCCCATCACTCTCCTTCTTAGTCAAATAGCCCTTACACAGCCTGGAGGTGTGTTTGGGGTCATTGTCCTGTTGAAAAATAAATGATGGTCCAACTAAACGCAAACCGGATGGAATAGCACGCCGCTGCAAGATGCTGTGGTAGCCATGCTGGTTCTGTATGCCTTCAATTTTGAATAAATTCCCAACAGTGTCACCAGCAAAGCAGCCCCACACCATCACACCTCCTCCTCCATGCTTCACGGTGGGAACCAGCCATGTAGAGTCCATCCGTTCACCTTTTCTACAAAGACACGGTGGTTGGATACAAAGACCTCAAATTTGGACTCCTCAGACCAAAGCACAGATTTCCACTGGTCTAATGTCCATTCCTTGTGTTCTTTAGCCCAAACAGGTCTCTTCTGCTTGTTGCCTGTCCTTAGCAGTGGTTTCCTAGCAGCTATTTTACCATGAAGGCTGCTGCACAAAGTCTCCTCTTAACAGTTGTTCTAGAGATGAGAAGGTGTGTCCAAACTTTTGGTCTGTACTGTATATACTACAGAAGTGCATATTAGCCAAATAGTAATAGCTAAAGGACAAAAAATTTAAGGACTAGCAGATAATTTTGCCCCTACTACTTGTTAGGATTTTTTGCATGTTGCAGAAACAAACAGTTTTGGCGATCTCCTGCTGATCTAATCACATGTAAATCAGCTAAGGGAAGAGTTTAGTCAAAGGGTGGGGCCCAATCTTATGTCATTTTATAGATGCAGCAAAGGGGGGAGGCTCCTGCTGCAGCCAGTTGCCTTATGGCCAGAAACAGTTATGCTTGTAAGGCGAGCAGAGATTTTAGAAAACCCAGAGGGGATTGACTACGAAACCACACCTGGTTTTCACCAGAGCCTCTAATGCTGAGGGTGTTAGGCTACAGTTATGAGTCCCGGTGCCACTCGGGAAGACTGGTGTTGAGACGGCTGGCCCCAGTGGTACGAGAGCGAGTCTCTGAAAAAAGGTAACAGCGGCAAAAGGTGTCGAGGTTCCGTCCGAGATGGATGGATGTGGCAGCAGCAGCTGGTGTGGATATGTAGTTCCCAGAGAAGGGGGTACTCGGTCCCGGTCGGTAACAAATGGGAATGTCACTCTGGTGGCCGTTGCCCGGTCCCATGCTCTGGGCCTCTTTTGTTAATGGGTGGTATTTACAGGGGAGATAAGAGTTTTTGTCATGTGACGCCACCTGCGGGTTGCGGTTAATGATGGAGAACCGCCGCTGCTGAATGTGGGTACTCCCAGGGCTGGTGGTACTGGCAGCTGTGATGGTAGGCCCTCCGCAGGTAGGGCTGTGCCTGGAAGATGTAGTGGGGCAATAATGGAGACCACACCAGGTTGTCTTTAACAGTCTCTACTCACTGTGGACCCAGAGGTTGCTGGTTCAGGTCCCCGGAGGACCAGTGCCAATGTAGGGACCCAGGTTGCTCTGTTCCCGACACTCTCTGTAGATTGAGTCCCCGTAGCGTGGAGCGTTTGGGACCCCGACTGTCCCTTTTGGGGTACAGTCTCTTTCTCCGTACGGCGGGCAGTGCGGACCCTACGGGGAGGTAAGTGTCCAAACCCCGATCCTAGTTTACTGCTGATGCCCCCAGATTATTTACACAAACAGTGTAAAACTTGCGCTTGACCTAGGGCCCTGTGCCCCGTGCGTGCTCCGGTCCCAGCGGTATCTCGGTACCCGTCCTGGCGACCTTTCTCCTGTGCCCCCGGGGTCACCGTTACACGGACCCAGCACAGGCACGTCCGCACACCTCTCCTGTGTGCTACTTGACTCTCCGACTCCTCTCTGACTACTCACTGACCCCTCCCACAAGGCTCGCTATACCCAGGGACTTGTTCCCATGGCGACCATCCCCTTACGTGGTTAACCCTCCATACCCAGTTTGGAAAGGAGAACTAGGATTTATATTGTGTTTGGGTAGAAAAGGCACTAGTACTCTAGGTCCCAGGGAGTAGGTCCTGCATCCCCAAGAGGATACAGTTCCCTGTAGAGCCCTGAGGGTCTCAGGGGTGCTACAGATACTTCAAAGTAACGGGTATCGTGGTTAGCGGCTGAGGTGGCAGCTTGCAGCAGCAGGTTAGAGATATCCGCAGCAGTATTCTGAAACAAACATATGTCAGCAGCGGAACTAGCACAAAGTAACAGCGGCAGCAGCACAGTGCTAGGGGACCTGAGAACTAGCAACATATGAGACTTGTTGCAAAGGCAGAGGTTCCTCAAGTACCTAGAGTCTTTCAGATGACCTGAGAGGTACTTCCGGGTTAGGGGTACACTGGTCCTTTAAAAAAAGGGGGCGTGGCCATGTGCAATTCCCTAGAGCAGAAGCAGGAAGTCTGTCATGAGAATGCAGCCTCCGGGAGACAGCATTGGGAACGGAGCGCCACCCCAGGAAGGACAGATGGGTGAGCCAGCTGACGTCCTTGCCGGGGAAGAGGGGCAGGACAGCGTAATATTGAGATAGGAGGCAGATACCATTAAGTTTTAATTAAGAGATAAAGCATAAGCTACAAGGGTGAATATTACTTATTTTACGTTTTTTAAGCAGTCTGAACTTTTTTTTAGACTGGCTGTTGTCTTGAAACGCATAGAAAAGATTTCTTACCTGGTCCCCACCGGTTTCTACTTTCTGGTCCCTCCCGTCACACCTGAAGAGGATAAAAATGCCCACTCCACCAATTACTGTCTGGGGCGGTTCACTGTTGCTGCAGGTAATTGGCTGAGTGAGCATTTCTAGTAATATGGAGATAAGCGGGTTTTACACGCTGCGATCTTGCTAGCGAGATCGCAAGCGATCAAACCCACCCCCTTCGGTTGTGCGACACGGGCAAATCGCTGCCCGTGATGCACAACCTAGCTTACCCCCGTCACACGGACTTACCTGCCCTGCGACGTCGCTCTGGCCGGCGAACCACCTCCTTTTTAAGGGGGCGGTTCGTGCGGCATCACAGCGACGTCACACGGCAGGCGTCCAATAGAAGCGGAGGGGCGGGAATGAGCGGGACGTAACATTCCACCCACCTCCTTCCTTCCGCATTGCCGGTGGAGGCAGGTAAGGAGATGTTCCTCGCTCCTGCGGTGTCACACACAGCGATGTGTGCTGCCACAGGAACAACGAACAACATCGCCAATAAGCAAAATACGATTTTTTTGTTTCAGGACGACCTCTCCGCGGCAAACGATTTTGACCGCTTTTGCGATCGTTTAAGGCCGCTCGTAAGTGTCACACACTGCGATATCGTTAATGACGCCGGATGTGCGTCACAAACACAGTGACCCCGACGATAAATCATTAACGATATCGCAGCGTTTAAACCCCGCTTTAGAATAAGGAAGCAGAGACCACTAAGGATCAATTAAAGCGCACCAGCCACCAGGATTCTCCTATATAAACTAAAGCCAGTGTTATAGTGGCGCTCTCATTCTGATTCTATACATACCTTTAGTTGTGAGATCGGATGTATACTTTCTGAAATATAAGCAAGTAAAGTTTGTGAAGTGCACTGTTATTTGATTGATAGCAGCTACAGAATATCTAATAGGTGGGTTGGTTTTTGCTAGTTATTCCCTCCTCTGTCTGCCTGCCTGTCCTTCCTTTCCCTGTCTCTGTTATTACAGGGGGAAGAAGGAGGGAGGAAGGATAGGGGAGGAAAGACAGGCAGGCAGACAGGGGCAGGAATAACTAGCAAAACCCGACCCACCTATTAGATATTCTGTAGCTGCTATCAACCAAATAACAGTGCATTTCACAAATTTTACTGTATTTCAGAAATTATACATCCGATCCCACAACTAAAGGTATGTAAAGAATCAGCATGATAGCACCAGTATAGCACTGGCTTTAGTTATCCTGTTGGTTGGTCCTCTTTAAGCATCAAAACATAAGAATTACTTGTTTTACTTCCTTTTTTGAAGCCGACTAAACCTTTTTTAAATTATTTTATTATTCCTTGGAAAACTGGTTTGAAGGAAGTGTCCTGGGATATTTTTGTGCAGTATATACCTTTAATAGATCCAAGGGACACACATTAAGGTAGTTAGTCCAATGGTGTATACAGTACCTTTGATTGATCCAAGAAACACACAATAAGGTTGTTAGCCCAATTGTACCAAATAAGGTACCTGGTGTGGTTTTTTTTTATATAGCAAATGGGATTTAATTTCTGATCATTTTTCTTTTTTTTTTGTTCAGTACCCATTCAACAGCCAGACCCGGATGGATCCGTGCATCATGACCAGTACTCCAAGACTTCATCCGAGCCAGGTGACACCACGATGGCAAGAAGTAGCATCCGGCAACTCTTGTTACTCAAGTCCAACCATGCACTCCACCCGATATGGAAGCTCTACTGACATGTACGCATCTCTGGCCACAAGACGTAACTCTGACTATGAACACATGCAGCATTTTCCCGGCTTTGCCTACATAAATGGAGAAGCTAGCACAGGGTGGGCTAAGTGAAGACTTTGGCTTGGGAATTTTGGAACTTTCGAAGACTTTTATTTTTGTTCCTGAGATTCTATTAAAGGGATTATTAACACATTGGGCACAGCTTGAAAAAACAATGAACGTGTACAGAGGACAACAACAAGAAAATCTATAGCTACTGTAGACTATACGGGGCCAATCGGTGCCTTCTATATGTTATTAATGCCCATTGATTTGACCATATCTGGTGCCAGTTCCAGACAGTAATTAATTTCTGTTCTAACAATATTTTTTGCTGTAGGTTCATAGGTTCATTGGAGAACCACACTTATGTATTTATTTTTAGAGTTGTGTCGGGACACATTCGGTCAAACAAGGCAGGTGCCTAAGAACACCCGAAGGGCGGGTGAGAGGTGTCTTCACAGATCTGCACTTGGTATCATTAACTATTCATATTAGCGATCAGGAGGCACTTAATAGTAATAATAATAATAACAACAACAACATTCTTCCGATACCTGAAATCAATGTCAACCATATTAGCCCGTTACCCATTACTATTAGCAAACTGTGACCTGTACTTAGTGTTGATCTCCGATTCCAGAATTATTCAGTAAAAAGATTTGAAAAAATACAGTAAAATCTAAAGCAAAAAATATATATATTTGTACAACGGTCTTTTATATAGGAATATGGAAAAATACACCATGTCATGAGGTCATATTTAGGGCAAATATGTAATTAGTTCCCAACCCTTTGCCTAAATATGAAGGACAAGGCAGAGTGGCTTTTGTGTGCCCTTTTTATCACCGAGCTCACAGGACACATGGACTGGTATCCTCCACCCCCCATATACACCGATCAGGGTTCAGTTTTATCATATCGTGGGACATGTGACTACTACGAGCTATGGTGTCGGTCATGTTGCCTATCCTACAACCTTTGAATCGACCACCATCACCAAAAGGGTGGGGGTAAGAAAAAACAAACCTAAGTGGGCCCATTTATGGTAGGAGGCATGCCTGGGGTGGGTCTTAAAAATTGGACTAAACATAAGACCTCATCCTCATCTCTTGTCTCAAATAATTTCTAGAATTTTGTCCAGGATGGTCCTGCCAAGTAATGTGTCGGAAAGCCACTTTCCCCCACAATAAATATTGGGGGAAGAAATATTGTATTATCAGATCAACAACACTCAGCAGAGTTGTAGATCTGAAAATGCAAAATACTGGTTGGCTACAAGTTGGGGACGAATGCCCTTAAGACCCTCCTACATAATAGACTACTGTTGGCCAATCCCACCGATATCGATGGGTTCGGTCTATGGTGTAATGTGTATAGGGGCACCAGATGACTGATGGTCAGGAGAGATGTTGATGGCTCATGTCTGATTTTGGACTGCCGATTGCATTGTTGTTCTTGAGAGAAGCCACCGGCTCTTGTGCCATCTTTCTCATAGAGAACACACGGCAGCTAGACGGAACGAGCACTCATGTCTATGGGAGAATTAGCTGAGATGACTGTCGGCCAAACAATTAGTCAAAAGGTTCAGCCATCTAATGTGTAGACTTTCATGACCTAGTAATGGCAAATAATGGTTCATTCTAACATGTTAAGCCTTAACGAATCTTGCCATTGTTTCTAACCACCAATGTGGTCATGCAGTTGTGGGTCTGACTACCTATATACAGACATCGGACAGTGTTTTTATGGTTGTGTGTTGTGTCAAATACCCATCACCTACTGTTAGCACATTGGAACGGGGACACTCATGACATACATAGTGTATTTAGGCCAGTGATGAAAAATTTCTGACAAAACCTTTAATTGTGCCTATTTGCATTAAAATTAACCTATATATAATTTTTTTTTACCACATATAAACGCCGCTGTTCCCCTGTATAACAATAAAAGTCAGCCTTAGCTCTCTCCTCTAGCAACAGGTCAACTTTTATCCATGGGTTGTGTCTGGTAGGTTAAAAAAGATCTGTCACATGCAATAAATATATATATTTACAATTTACCTGGTATAAATGCCGCTGTTCTCCTGAATTTGGGGATATTTTTCTTTTGTTCTTGCTCCTCTCTGTTCCTGAGATATGGCTCCTTCTTCCCTGTGTATAAATCTATTCTTGTTAGACAAGTGGGCATGGTCCTCAAAAATCGGAATACCACACCCACTTGGAAACAACACTATTTTTACACACATATTGGAAGGGGACATATCTAGGCAACAGAGAGGCACAGAAAAAGAAGAAAAATATCGCCGGATTCAGGAGAACAGTGGCATTTACACCAGGTTAAAAATTATGCATATTTATGGAAAGTGATTGGTCCTCGTTAATGTTCATACTCAGAACTTACAATATTTCAGATTTAGCTACTCTATTTCAGTCTGTGGATTTCTATATGAACCAGTAAGATTAAGCCTTTCAACCCACACTGGAAACAATAAAGGGCAACTAAACTTTTTAAAAAGTTTTAATATGTTGTAGGCACTGTTTAGTAGCTTAGATCAGAGGAATTCAAGGTCTTGAGACCACCACTGATCGCGTAATGTGGGGGCCAGAGCACTCAGCTTACCCTTAAAAGGTTGCTCACTACCCTAGTAGTACCTCCTTGTAAAATAAAAACATCATACACTCAACTCCTGCACTGGTGATGCCCCAGTGATGTCGAGGTCTCCAAGGCCCATGTGACATTGTTATGCCACGTGAAGCCTGCAGACAATTAGTGGCTGATATTGGCCTGCTATGCTTTTTCTACTTTCACTTGTCTGAGGTTTGTCTGAAGGACAAATGGAAGACGTGAGAGACCAGAAGCCTAATATTGGCTACAGGGCTCTTGTGGCATAACAACGGCGCATGAGCCCCTGTAACACCTGCCTGGAACCACAGACTCAAACAAGTTGTCACGGACAGGCTAGAGGAAAGCCACTCACAAAGCAGGACCCCGAGAACCCCAAAACCCTTTAATCCTTATACAGAGATTTGGAATTACTGCAGGGCCCCAGAGATCACCGCCTGTGGAAGGTTGCAGTCCAGAGGAGAGTAGTAGTCAGGCAGGGTCAAACCAGGAGATGCAGAACAGGGACAAAATCGACAGACAAGGACATAGTCAGGAAACCAGGCAGAGGTCAAATCCGGATCTGGCAGTGAAGTACGAAAATAGCAGGCATAAGGGTAGTCAGAGGTCAAAACACAGTGATCACTATTCAGAACAGAGCGGGAAACAGAAAGCAGGAATACAAAACTATATCTGGCAGTGACCAGCAGACAGGAGGGGGAATTAGAATAGTGTGGTGTCTTCCCATTGGCTGTAGCTGAATGGTGGTAACTTCAGCTGGAAGACACACACTACCTATAGTCAGCCAGTGGTGCTGCAGGTCCCAGGGAAGCCCAGCTTAGTGGATGAGTGGAGCCTGCGTTCATCAGAGCCACTGGCATGACTCCTCTCCTATCACTAGCACAGTCCACGACGGGAACACGGCGTTGCCTGGTAATCGAAGCAGAAGTCACAGGAGCGGACTCTTTTGGGGACATGACAGCCCCAGAGCCGACATCGCCAATGCACGAGGTGAGTATATTGTGTTTTTATTTAACCAGGGGGACTACTTCATTTAAAAAGGGTAGTGAAAAACTACTTTAAGGATAAGCTGTGTGCTTCTGCCCCCTCTTTGAGTGATTAGTAGTGGTCTCAGGACCTTAAAGGGAACCTGTCATGTCCCTTTTGCCCTCCAACCTAGCGGCATTCACATGTGTATGTCAAAATTCCCTGCCTAACCAGCCCTGTACAATGTTATTTACTAAAATCAATGTTTAAAAAAATAATTTATGAAGTGCCAATTAGGCCTTTGATTAGTTGAAGGGGTATTGTTTCCCCTGACTAGTCAGCCCTATTTCCATGTTAATCACACCCCGGTGGAAATGATAACATGATTTCAAAGAGTCTGCATCATCGCAGGTTCTGGAAATATTGCGCATGCGCGAGACTCATTTCGGTTGCGTCAGTGCGCCTTAAAAGCTGGGTGTACATGTGCTGGCTTCAGAGGGGGGCACTGCTAATAATTGGAAGTGGTGCAGAAGCTGCTCTTCCAGTCATGAGCTGTATTTCTTTCCGATGGTGGGATGCGAGAGGTGCCAAAATTAGCCTTGTGCATGCACAAGATGTCCGGGAGCTGTGATGACGCCAACTCTTGGAAATCATATCCACAGGGGAGTGATAACATGGAGTGAGAGCCAAGTAGGGAGGGGAAACAATGCCCCTTCGACTAGTCAAAGGCCTAATTAGCAAAGGAACAGCACATTTCATTAATTATTTTTTTAAACATTGATTTTAGTAAATATCACTTTGCATGGGCTGTTTAGGCAGGGAATTTTGGCATACAGAGGTGAATGCTGCTGGGTAGGAGGGCATAGGAGACCTGACAGGTTATGAGCAGTGCGTCTCTTCGAAGCCGGGAGGCGTACATCCAGCTTCTGAGGTGCACTGACGTGGCTGAAATTAGCCTTGCGCATGCGCAAGATGTCCAGGAGCGGTGATGACGCCGACCCTTGGAAAACATGTTATCACGCTCACAGGGGTGTGATAACATGGAAAGAGGGCCGACTAGTCTGGGGAAACAACGCCCCATTGACTAGTCAAAGGCCTAATTAGCAAAGGAACAGCGCACTTCGTAAATTATTTTTTTAAACATTGATTTTAGTAAATAGCGTTATACTACAGGGCTGGTTAGGCAGGGAATTTTGGCATACAGATGTGAATGCTACAGGGTTGCAGGGCATAGGGGACCTGACAAGTTCCCTTTAAATCCCTCCGGTCAAAACTAATAAACAGTGGCTACCAAATTTGACAACTTTTTAAATGGTTAGTTACCCTTCACAATTATGTTCTAGTTGGGTGTTGAAAGTATGCAACTCATGTCATATCAGACTTTTGCCCCCTTCCTAGTTTTTTGGGGGAGGTAACTTTTTCGCAGAAATGCAAAGCAATCCTCTATGGTCATAACTAAAATTTGGGCAAGCGGTAGCATTATTTCATTGGGCCTATCAGGCCATCAAACCTAATGTAAATTTGTTCTGTCTGGAACACAAAGGGCAAGGTTCTCCTGGTCATCTCTCCCGAAATATCTGTATTAGTAAATACTTGGATTCTGATTCTTGGGCGTTCTTTCTTAGACCTCTCTTAGGCTGCTTTCATACATCCGTTTTTTGCTGAGCGGCACAATACGGCACTTTGCAGAAAAAACGCAACCGTTTTTTTTTGCCGCCGGTTGCGTTTTTTCCGCATAGACTTGCATTAGCGCCGTATCGTGCAGCATGGCCTTGCGTTGCGTCCCGTTTTTGCCCATGCAGCGGCTGGATGGAACGTTGCCTGGCACGTTTTTTTTGTGCAGCGAAAAAACCACATCGCACCGGATGCAGCGTCCTGCGGCAAAAAACGCATCCGGCGGCCGGATGCGGTTTTTTGAACTGCGCATGCTCAGTATCAAGCCACATCCGTCAAATAACGGACGGGCCACATGGAAAAACTTATGCAACGGATCAGTTTTTTTCGCTGCATCCGTTGCATAGGTTTTTGAGCCGGATTGTGCCTGATGCAAAAAAACTGATGTGTGAAAGCAGCCTTAGGTGTTGTCCCTCTTTTCTGGAAATCTTACTAAACAACTGAATCTTTATATTCATTCCCCTATTTAATAGAATAGTCTGCATTGATTGGACAGTATCAAAAAGTGAACCAACAAGCCACACCCAATTGTCTATTTAGTTTTACGCTGAGGAACAAAACAGCCTTGGAAGAAAAAATGCCCCAAATTGTTATTTTACGGGGGGAAACAAGTATTTACTCACACAGACATGCGAGTGGAGCCAGTAGAGATCCTCGAACGTTCGTGATGTAGAATGTATCAGCGATTAAACCAGTGCCTTGAGGGATTTGCAATGCAGTGTTAGTGTACACGTGGATTGTGTCACGTCTAATATTGGTCGTAGAGTAGAGTTTGTTTCTTTAGTAGAAGAAAATTAACAGGAATATATTTTACAAAACGCACTGAGGAAATAAAGTGGACTTATTACCCTATGGGTAAGACAATAATAAATGGTCTATATAACGTCACAGCAATCTGTAGATAATATATTGCTAGCAGCGAGTGTGATAACCGTGCACGTTGCAAATGAAAATATTCATATTATTTGTACAGCTGTAAAGCGAGTGTTCATGCCAATAAACAGTTTTACTGGAAATTTACTATGCTACTGTTTTGCTTGTAAAGGTTTTGATTATTTCTGGGTGGCACAATTCCAGATCTGTTATAGGATGGTTCACCATGGTGCCGATGGAGAAAACACAGCCTATGTTTCACAGGTGACAGACAGTCATGTGGTTTCTGGCCATAGAAGGTCACAGTCAGCGTCGGACTGGTTACCGGAGGAATCTCCAGTAATGCCAGGCCTGGCTTCAGGTCCCTGCATTGCACTCCGGAGCGCTCACCTGAGCTCCGGTGTGCAGCCGAGACTGTACCCGGCGATTGCGGTTCAGTTCATGACAGCTGCAGACAGGCCCGGGGTGATCTCCGGAGTTCAGGTGAGAGCACCGGAGATCACCCCGGCCTGTCTGCAGCTGACATGAACTGAACCGCAATCGCCGGGGAATCAATCACTCAGCGCTCGCGGTACAGTCTAGGCTGCACTCTGGAGCTCAGGTGAGAGCTCCGGAGTGCAATGCGGGTAACTGAATCCGGGCTTGGCATTACTGGAGATTCCTCCGGTAGACAGTCTGACGCTGGTCTCAACGTTTGGCTGCACAGAATGCTCCCTGAGTTTACATTGTTCCTGCTGTCAGTATTGATTGGTATAGGTAGCATTCCTGCTGGATTCATCTCTCCTCCTTTTTTGGACCCAGCAGGCGCTCGCCTTCCACCCAGCTGCTGATCATCAGTATTCCCTTGGTGTTTAAATACCCCTTCCTTACTTGGACTGGTGCTGGTGATATTTTCAGTTCATTCAAGCCTGGCTTGTAAGCAGGTGGCTTATACTTCTTTGTGATATTGTTGCTGAAGACTTTGCTGAACTCCTACCTGAGTCATCTGTAGATAAGTAGTTCATGCACTTTCCCCATGTGTGTGCTCCCTGTGTCTTCTTTAGAGTTTAGTGGGGTTGACAAAAAGCTCATCCCACCCATTCCCTATCCAGGGTCCAGCTCTAGGGTCATCCTAGGGTCAGGTATCTGGCTCGGCACATAGGTAAGGAACCTATCTAGGGTGGTGAGAGACCCCAGTGGTAGGTTTAGTCAGGGGTCACCATCTATTACTTCACTAGACGCACATTTACCTTCTCTTTCGGCATTCGCTTGGTATTTCCCCACACCTAGCGTGGCAGCTTTGAAATGAAAATTAAAATTTGCTACATTTTTTCTATTGGCGAATCTAGTGTCTACAACCCATGAATTAAGGGCCCAGATGAGACCTAAGCCCATAGCAGTTTGGAGCTCTAATCGCTTTGCCTAGTTGACAACTTTTCCAGCATGTCTGGAAGGCGCTCGAAAAAAGTAGAGACTTCATGGAGTTCTTGCGGACTTGGCAAATCTCTCAGGTGATACAGAAGTTTCCCAAAACTTTTTCAAAGGTGGAACCAAGATGCTCTGTTGTAAAACAAGGGTGGGAAATGGTGGTGAGGACTTTAAAAAGGGGGCACGTGGTAAAACATTCAATGATGTGATGATTTGGCCGCCATGCTCCAGATTATCCACCACCCACTTGCCTTCAATAAGTTGATCGGCATGAAAATCAGGAGTTGTACATGATTTTGATGTCCTCTGCTAATAGTTCAGCAGCTTTCTCGTTTTGGTAAATACTTTTAAAGTAAACCTTGTCCTTTCATCCAAAATCTATAGAACACTATGGACCTTGGCACTCTCCATTTAAAAAAAAAAAAAAAAAGAATAAATAAATAAATAAATAATTAAATTGCTTTTGGTGCACATACTCTTTTAGTCTTGTGCATTTTTCACATCTGCATTCTTTCAAGCTATTGTAGTGCCCCTGAGCCACTCAGGGCACTACAATGAACTGCATCCTCTTGGGGATACAGTACCAACTCCCTGGGACCTGGAATATAATAATACCACCAAAGCACAACCAAAATCCTAGTTCTCCACTCCACACCGGGCACAGAGGGTTAAACCATGTAAGGCATACCTCCCAACCGTCCCGGATACAGCGGGACAGTCCCTCTTCTGAGCCTTTGATCCCGGGTCCCGCCCGTGAGGCTGTTTGTCACGGCTCCACCCACCCACTGTAGCCCCGCCTCGCTGTTTCTCCCTTCTACTATTCATTACAGAGCCGAGCGCGCACCTACTCCTGTGACTGCTGCTGAGGTATGAATCACCCCCTGCAGCAGAGCGACCCCCCTGCAGCAGAGCGACCCCCCCCCTGCAGCAGAGCCCCCCCCCTGCACCAGAGCCGACCCCCCCCAGTCCCGGAGCCTGCGTTTGTCTGCAGCTGTTCTCTCTGATTCCCCGTGTGCGGCTTCTCACTGCTGCAGACACGCGGGGAGTCAGGACGCTGAGGAGACCGTGCAATCAGCACTTCTCTCTCCTGCAGATAGCAGTGACAATAACCTATGCAGAGTGACATCTGCAGGCTTCTATTAGCTTACCGATCAGTGGTCTCCTGCCTGTGGAGCTGCTGGGTCCTAGCTTCCCAACAGCTTCAGCTCTGCTTTATCCTGGCTGCCCTACCAGTTAAAGGGAACATGTCAGCAGAAATTTCACAATAAAAATAAAAGATTCCCCTCTGCAGCTCCTGGGCTGCTTCTAGAAAGGTTCCTGTTGTTATTGTGCCCCCTTTGAGACCTACAAAAATACTTTATGAAGTCTTACCTTTTTGTATGCAAATGTGTTTTTATGGTCACGGGGGCGGGCTGTCTGGCGTCCGTTATTCCCCCTCCTGCCGCTTTACGCAGTCCCCCATTGCTCATTTACATACACAAGAACGCCTTCCTCATGTAACTGTCCTCCCGAAGTTTTGCGCATGTGAACGCTTTTTCAGGTGATTGCGCAGGCACGAGATTATGGGCGGCGCTGTGATTGTCATCAGCAGCGTTAACCAAGTACCCGCCCATAATCTCGTGCCCGCACTTTTCCCTCTGACTCCACCGTTATGCGCAAGTGCTGGCCATATGAACCATGTTACCTATTACTGCTTGCACGAGATTATGGGCGGGTACTTGGATGACTTTGCTGATGACAATCACAGCGCCGCCCATAATCTCGCGCCCATGATAATAGGTAACGTGGTTCATATGGCCAGTGCTTGCGCATAACGGTGGAGGCAGAGTGAGAAGCGCGGGCACGAGATTATGGGCAGGTACTTGGATGACGCTGCTGATGACAATCACAGCGCCGCCCATAATCTCGCGCCCATGGTAATAGGTAACGTGGTTCATATGGCCAGTGCTTGCGCATAACGGTGGAGGCAGAGTGAGAAGCGCGGGCACGAGATTATGGGCAGGTACTTGGATGACGCTGCTGATGACAATCACAGCGCCGCCCATAATCTCGCGCCCATGGTAATAGGTAACGTGGTTCATATGGCCAGTGCTTGCGCATAACGGTGGAGGCAGAGTGAGAAGCGCGGGCACGAGATTATGGGCGGGTACTTGGATGACGCTGCTGATGACAATCACAGCGCCGCCCATAATCTCGCGCCCATGGTAATAGGTAACGTGGTTCATATGGCCAGTGCTTGCGCATAACGGTGGAGGCAGAGTGAGAAGCGCGGGCACGAGATTATGGGTGGGTACTTGGATGACGCTGCTGATGACAATCACAGCGCCGCCCATAATCTCGCGCCCACGGTAATAGGTAACATGGTTCATATGGCCAGTGCTTGCGCATAACGGTGGAGGCAGAGTGAGAAGCGCGGGCACGAGATTATGGGAAGGTACTTGGATGACGCTGCTGATGACAATCACAGCGCCGCCCATAATCTCGCGCCTGCGCAATCACCTCAAAAGCGTTCACACTTTGCACAGTGCTTACTCCCGCGAGAGTGGCACTGGGCATGCACAAAACTTCAGGAGGACAGTTACATGAGGAAGGCGTCCTCATGTATGGAAATGAGCAATGGGGGACGGCGTACAACGGCAGGAGGGGGAATAACGGACGCCAGGCAGCCCGCCCCCGTGACCATAAAAACAGATTTGCATACAAAAAGGTAAGACTTCATAAAGTATTATTTTAGGTCTCAAAGGGGGCACAATAGCAACAGGAACCTTTCCAGAATTCATCCCAGGAGCTGCAGAGGGGAATCTTTTATTTTTTTTGCTAAATTTCTGGTGACAGGTTCCCTTTAAAGGGAACCTATCAGGTGCAATCTGCACTCAGAGCCAGGAGCAGTTCTGGGTGTATATTGCTAATCCCTCCCTAACTGTCCCTGTATACACTAGCATAGATAAAGGCATCTATAGAAAAAGTATTTTTAAAGAGCTTATATCTTATGCTAATTAGCGCGGGGACTAGTCCCAAGGGCGTTACTTCACTTGGCTAGTCGGCTCATATAGCGTGTTAGTACTCACACAGGGGCGTAATAACATGCTAACATGCTATGCGAGCCGACTAGCCAAGTGAAGTAACGCCCTTGTGACTAGTCCCCGCGCTCATTAGCATAAGATATAAGATCTTTAAAAATATTTGTTCTTGATCTCTTTATCTATGCTAGTGTATACAGGGACGGTTAGGCAGGGATTAGCAATATACACCCAGAACTGCTCCTGGCTCTGAGTGCATATTGCACCTGACAGGTTCACTTTAAAGGGAACCTGTCACCAGATTTGGGGCCTATAAGCTGCGGCCACCACCAGCGGGATCTTATGTACACATTCTAACATGCTGCATACCTCCCAACCGTCCCGGATACAGCGGGACTTTCACGCTTTACGTTGTTTGTCCCGTTGCCACGGGCGGGACGGCCGGCTCCCGGGCTCCGCCCACCCACTCTCTCTCCGCCTCCCTGCTTTTCCCTCCTACCATCCTAGTAGACGTGGCATAGAGAGGAGCGCTGCCTGTGCTGCTGCTGGTACAGTAAACTAATCTCCCCAGCGCTGATTTCCCTCCCTCCCCCCTCACCCCCTGCCGCCTGTCTGTGCGGGCGCCCCCCTGCCGCCTGTCTGTGCGGGCGCCCCCCTGCCGCCTGTCTGTGCGGGCGCCCCCCTGCCGCCTGTCTGTGCGGGCGCCCCCCTGCCGCCTGTCTGTGCGGGCGCCCCCCTGCCGCCTGTCTGTGCGGGCGCCCCCCCCGCCGCCTGTCTGTGCGGGCGCCCCCCCTGCCGCCTGTCTGTGCGGGCGCCCCCCTGCCGCCTGTCTGTGCGGGCGCCCCCCTGCCGCCTGTCTGTGCGGGCGCCCCCCTGCCGCCTGTCTGTGCGGGCGGCCCGCCGCCTCATTGTGCGGGCGGCCGGCCGCCTCTCTCTGCGGGCGGCTGGCCGCCTCTCTGTGCGGGCGGCCCGCCGCCTGTCTGTGAAGGCGGCCGGCCGCCTGTCTGTGAAGGCGACCGGCCGCCTCACTGTGGCTGCCTGCGTGTCCGTGCTGGAGGCCCGCCGGCTGCCTGCGTGTCCGTGCTGGAGGCCCGCTGGCTGCCTGCGTGTCCGTGCTGGAGGCCCGCCGGCTGCCTGCGTGTTTGTGCTGAATGGGTGTGGATGGGGAGTGGATATGGGCGTGACTGTGAAATGGGTGTGGTTAGGGGGCGTGGCCTAAAAATACGCGCGCCGCAAACTTTGTCCCTCTTTTCCTTCTTTAAAAGTTGGGAGGTATGTGTAAGGGGATGGTCGCCATGGAAAGGAATGAGTCCCTGGGATTAGCCAGCCTAGTGGGATGGGTCAGCAGTCAGTAGAGAGTCTAGAGAGTGTAGCACAAAGGAGAGGTGTGCGGACGTGCCTGAGCTGGGTCCGTGCAGCGGTGACCCAGGGGCACAGGAGAGAGGTCGCCAGGTCGGGTAACGGAGATACCGCTGGGACCGGAGCACGCACGGGGCACAGGGTCCTAGATCAGGCGCCAGTTCTACATGGCTTGATAAATACCTGCCCGGTCAGGATGTGACGCCCTGGGCAAGCCAGGGGTCACAGGTCATTGCACCAACACACCCTACACCCCAGTTAGGCACATCAAAGCTAACCAAAATCCTTGTTGCCTTCCTCCAGAGGCTGATGTTCACACCAGGGGGTGGGCCAGGCGGTTGGCTCCGCCCACCGAGGAGGACACAGCTCTGGAGGCGGGAAAACCCAGCAGTTGAGCCCAGGCAGGGCTAGAGTGAAGTTCAGTTTAGGAGGAGGAAGTGGAAAGAGAAAACAAGAAGTTAAGCTAGAGAAGTGAAGTGGTAAAGGAGGAGTAAAGGAAGGTGAAAGGTGACAGAAAGAAAGCCTGAAGTGAGTCCAGCTGTGTGCAGGACAGGGTCAGCAAGGTCAGCAACGGCGGTGACTGTCTGGAGGGGGACCGTTTGGAAGTTCCTGGAAGGACCGCGGACGGGTAGTGGCCCGGCGGTCTGGAGCAGTGTACCAAAGGACAGTCAGCACCAGGGCAGGGGCCTCTCGGACCCCGGCAAGGCTAGGAGTCGCCATAATTTGCCGAATCCGTCAGTGAAGGGGACGTAGATCCCCCAACAACCAAGTCCCGATTGAAGGCAACAGCCCAACCATTGTAGCAGAAACACCGCCACCGCCAGGGCACCAGTTTCTCAGGGCCAGCGCCTGCGGGCAAAGAGTAGAGCTCCTCCGGTCCAGCTTGAAGCCGGGGAGCGGGTTACCGGTGGGAACCCATCGCTACCAACACAGAAACAAAGGTGCAAGGAAAAGGGACATCACCGTCACCTACTGGGAGAGCAAGTGCAGCCGTCCGTGGGAACCGTCTTTCCAGCCGTGTGGTTTACCGTAAAACTGTGTCAACGTCTCAGGCTGAGTGAGTACCACAGTGCCGCAAGGCACAGCGCTGCCCCCGCGTCCCCGCGCCCACCAGGCCCTGCATCTCCCATCTCATCACCGGGCCCCGGGATCACCAACCCCTACCCACGGAGGGGCAACACAACAACTAGCTGCTCCCCCACCATCACTCCCGGGATCCCCACACTGAGCAGCGGTGGTGAAATCACCACAACCGTGGGTGGCGTCACGGACAATCTCCCCAACAAAATCCCCCTTTTTCACTCACGGGCGAGGAGTGCCGCTCGAGAACCCCCGGGATCCGGCCCACCGCTCGAGCCACCACTGAGCAGCAGCAGCCGGACCCGAGCAGAGGGGTGAGCGCGGTGGCGGCACCCTCCTCCCCGCCCGCGACAACTTGGCGTCACGAACAGGATCTTACTGCTCTGCCGTTTGGTAGAGGTGCGCCTTGTTACCGCCGGAGGTATCCGGCTGAAAAATTTCAGAAGTCGCCATCTTTGGCGCGAAAAGTTCCCGCTCGAGCGTCTTCTCGAGTAGCAGAGGCGCGAAGGCCAAAACCCCGCCCCGAGAGAGGAGTGGCCGGAAAGAGCTAAGGGGGACGCGATGGCGGATGGCTGCATGTAGCTGCAGCTATAAAAGCAGGGACGCCAGGACTCTGCAGACATACCGTTCCTGGAAGAAGAAGTCACCATGTGGATGCCGTCCCGCGACACCGTAGCCCCCGCGCCTGGAACCGCGGCGTGGGTGGAAATCCGGACCGCGCAGCTCTACCAACGGCTGCAGGTGAAGATGCAGCTCCTCATGGAGGAGTGGGAGGCCGACATGGCGGACGTGATAGCCACCGTGCGGAGACGCGAGGAGGAAGCGGAGAAAGGGAGGGTGAGTGACCCACGCCCCTATGTCCCCGAGGGACCGGTCGCTGTGGCAGAGGGACCCGGTCCAAGCCCTCTCCCCCCGCTGCCTCCCTCGCCACCCGTCCCGGAGGCCGTGACCCCGCCATTAGGCCTGCTACCACCGCAACCGGTAGCAACACCCAGCGTCCCCGCCCAGGCGGGCCAACCTGTAGCCGGAGCCCGTAGTAAACCGGAGGTGTTGCCGTATAAGATTCCGAAGGTTGAACCGGAGGCATCCCTTGAGAAGTTCCCCGAGCCGGAGCCGATGACCCTCTCCGAGCCGAAGGCCCAGCAGCGGAAAGCCCCTATGCCCATCCCCCACACCTCGGCTGAGGTAGCGCCGGGTTGTTGCTGTAAGGCAGCGCCCAAGGCCAAGACACCGCGGGACACGCCGCCCAGATTCCTGACAGTGGGCAACGTCCAGAATGTCCCGCGGGGCCCGACCCGTGCGCCGGAGCTCGTAGCAGCGCCGTATTGGGATAGGGAGCCGGTACCGTTGGGCCTTGAGAACGCTGAAAGGGAACGGAAGAAGGCTGAGCTGGTGGCCAGAGCGATAAGGGAGAAGGAGAATCTCCGCCAGGCCACGTTCCGTGTCCGGGGCCCGCTGTACGAGGGGCAGGTGAGGCGGTTTGATGTCCGCCGGGGCTACGGGTTTATCTATGAACCGGGCCTAAAAGCCGAAGTGTTTGTAGCCCGGCGGGATGTGAATGCCCACCTGCCTGAGGAGCATCCCGGCCGCAACCTAATGCCGGGAGACATTGTTCAGTACACCCGACACTGCGGAGAGAGGGGGTGGTTTGCCCTGGATGTGAAACTGCGGGGCAGCCAGGAGAGCAGAGTGAGCCCAGCACCCCCTCCCTCGGATGAAGCTGAAGGCCTGCAGTAGGGCAGCGGAGCACCGTTGTCCAGTCCCCGTTGGGACCACCACTGAAGTTGTGTGAATTCATGTTTAAAAAGTTTGTTTGAAAGTTCTGCTGATAAGATGATTACCGAACAGTAACCTGATTGTCTGCTTGATTTGCAACCGGCCGGAGCCAGCACCGTTGTCCCAGTGGGGACCGTTTAAAAGTTTGCATGGGAACTATCCATGGACAAGCCCGTGAACTTGCAGGGCAACCACAAACGTTAAGTGGCTTGTAAATAAGTTGTTTGCCGTTACCGTTTCCGCAGTTGCCGCCTCCGGAGAGGCAAGTTGGAGGGAGGGCCCTCAGCGGAGCAGGCTGGGGCCCAGCCACCAAAGGAACCGGTGGCTACCCTCTGGAGGGGAAGGACAGATCCCGATCGGGTGCCGTGTGCTGGACTGTGGGTCAAGGGGTGCTGCCTGGGCTTTAGGGACAGCATCAGGGCCAGGTTGCTTGGGTGGGAGAGAGCGGAAACCGTAACCGTAAACCGTTATGCAACGTTTAAGAAATGTGCCTCCCGTTATGGGAAGAATTATTAAAAATGTATATATGTTACCGTTTACAATGTTATATTTTGCAGAAAAATAAAACCGGTGTTGGACGGGCAGCCCGCGGATGGTCTGCATTTTGCTAAGGGGGAATGTGACGCCCTGGGCAAGCCAGGGGTCACAGGTCATTGCACCAACACACCCTACACCCGAGTTAGGCACATCAAAGCTAACCAAAATCCTTGTTGCCTTCCTCCAGAGGCTGATGTTCACACCAGGGGGTGGGCCAGGCGGTTGGCTCCGCCCACCGAGGAGGACACAGCTCTGGAGGTGGGAAAACCCAGCAGTTGAGCCCAGGCAGGGCTAGAGTGAAGTTCAGTTTAGGAGGAGGAAGTGGAAAGAGAAAACAAGAAGTTAAGCTAGAGAAGTGAAGTGGTAAAGGAGGAGTAAAGGAAGGTGAAAGGTGACAGAAAGAAAGCCTGAAGTGAGTCCAGTTGTGTGCAGGACAGGGTCAGCAAGGTCAGCAACGGCGGTGACTGTCTGGAGGGGGACCGTTTGGAAGTTCCTGGAAGGACCGCGGACGGGTAGTGGCCCGGCGGTCTGGAGCAGTGTACCAAAGGACAGTCAGCACCAGGGCAGGGGCCTCTCGGACCCCGGCAAGGCTAGGAGTCGCCATAATTTGCCGAATCCATCAGTGAAGGGGACGTAGATCCCCCAACAACCAAGTCCCGATTGAAGGCAACAGCCCAACCATTGTAGCAGAAACACCGCCACCGCCAGGGCACCAGTTTCTCAGGGCCAGCGCCTGCGGGCAAAGAGTAGAGCTCCTCCGGTCCAGCTTGAAGCCGGGGAGCGGGTTACCGGTGGGAACCCATCGCTACCAACACAGAAACAAAGGTGCAAGGAAAAGGGACATCACCGTCACCTACTGGGAGAGCAAGTGCAGCCGTCCGTGGGAACCGTCTTTCCAGCCGTGTGGTTTACCGTAAAACTGTGTCAACGTCTCAGGCTGAGTGAGTACCACAGTGCCGCAAGGCACAGCGCTGCCCCTGCGTCCCCGCGCCCACCAGGCCCTGCATCTCCCATCTCATCACCGGGCCCCGGGATCACCAACCCCTACCCACGGAGGGGCAACACAACAACTAGCTGCTCCCCCACCATCACTCCCGGGATTCCCACACTGAGCAGCGGTGGTGAAATCACCACAACCGTGGGTGGCGTCACGGACAATCTCCCCAACAAAATCCCCCTTTTTCACTCACGGGCGAGGAGTGCCGCTCGAGAACCCCCGGGATCCGGCCCACCGCTCGAGCCACCACTGAGCAGCAGCAGCCGGACCCGAGCAGAGGGGTGAGCGCGGTGCCGGCACCCTCCTCCCCGCCCGCGACAACTTGGCGTCACGAACAGGATCTTACTGCTCTGCCGTTTGGTAGAGGTGCACCTTGTTACCGCCGGAGGTATCTGGCTGAAAAATTTCAGAAGTCGCCATCTTTGGCGCGAAAAGTTCCCGCTCGAGCGTCTTCTCGAGTAGCAGAGGCGCGAAGGCCAAAACCCCGCCCCGAGAGAGGAGTGGCCGGAAAGAGCTAAGGGGGACGCGATGGCGGATGGCTGCATGTAACTGCAGCTATAAAAGCAGGGACGCCAGGACTCTGCAGACATACCGTTCCTGGAAGAAGAAGTCACCATGTGGATGCCGTCCCGCGACACCGTAGCCCCCGCGCCTGGAACCGCGGCATGGGTGGAAATCCGGACCGCGCAGCTCTACCAACGGCTGCAGGTGAAGATGCAGCTCCTCATGGAGGAGTGGGAGGCCGACATGGCGGACGTGATAGCCACCGTGCGGAGACGCGAGGAGGAAGCGGAGAAAGGGAGGGTGAGTGACCCACGCCCCTATGTCCCCGAGGGACCGGTCGCTGTGGCAGAGGGACCCGGTCCAAGCCCTCTCCCCCCGCTGCCTCCCTCGCCACCCGTCCCGGAGGCCGTGACCCCGCCATTAGGCCTGCTACCACCGCAACCGGTAGCAACACCCAGCGTCCCCGCCCAGGCGGGCCAACCTGTAGCCGGAGCCCGTAGTAAACCGGAGGTGTTGCCATGGAAGATTCCGAAGGTTGAACCGGAGGCATCCCTTGAGAAGTTCCCCGAGCCGGAGCCGATGACCCGCTCCGAGCCGAAGGCCCAGCAGCGGAAAGCCCCTATGCCCATCCCCCACACCTCGGCTGAGGTAGCGCCGGGTTGTTGCTGTAAGGCAGCGCCCAAGGCCAAGACACCGCGGGACACGCCGCCCAGATTCCTGACAGTGGGCAACGTCCAGAATGTCCCGCGGGGCCCGACCCGTGCGCCGGAGCTCGTAGCAGCGCCGTATTGGGATAGGGAGCCGGTACCGTTGGGCCTTGAGAACGCTGAAAGGGAACGGAAGAAGGCTGAGCTGGTGGCCAGAGCGATAAGGGAGAAGGAGAATCTCCGCCAGGCCACGTTCCGTGTCCGGGGCCCGCTGTACGAGGGGCAGGTGAGGCGGTTTGATGTCCGCCGGGGCTACGGGTTTATCTATGAACCGGGCCTAAAAGCCGAAGTGTTTGTAGCCCGGCGGGATGTGAATGCCCACCTGCCTGAGGAGCATCCCGGCCGCAACCTAATGCCGGGAGACATTGTTCAGTACACCCGACACTGCGGAGAGAGGGGGTGGTTTGCCCTGGATGTGAAACTGCGGGGCAGCCAGGATAGCAGAGTGAGCCCAGCACCCCCTCCCTCGGATGAAGCTGAAGGCCTGCAGTAGGGCAGCGGAGCACCGTTGTCCAGTCCCCGTTGGGACCACCACTGAAGTTGTGTGAATTCATGTTTAAAAGTTTGTTTGAAAGTTCTGCTGATGATAAGATGATTACCGAACAGTAACCTGATTGTCTGCTTGATTTGCAACCGGCCGGAGCCAGCACCGTTGTCCCAGTGGGGACCGTTTAAAAGTTTGCATGGGAACTATCCATGGACAAGCCCGTGAACTTGCAGGGCAACCACAAACGTTAAGTGGCTTGTAAATAAGTTGTTTGCCGTTACCGTTTCCGCAGTTGCCGCCTCCGGAGAGGCAGGTTGGAGGGAGGGCCCTCAGCGGAGCAGGCTGGGGCCCAGCCACCAAAGGAACCGGTGGCTACCCTCTGGAGGGGAAGGACAGATCCCGATCGGGTGCCGTGTGCTGGACTGTGGGTCAAGGGGTGCTGCCTGGGCTTTAGGGACAGCATCAGGGCCAGGTTGCTTGGGTGGGAGAGAGCGGAAACCGTAACCGTAAACCGTTATGCAACGTTTAAGAAATGTGCCTCCCGTTATGGGAAGAATTATTAAAAATGTATATATGTTACCGTTTACAATGTTATATTTTGCAGAAAAATAAAACCGGTGTTGGACGGGCAGCCCGCGGACGGTCTGCATTTTGCTAAGGGGGAATGTGACGCCCTGGGCAAGCCAGGGGTCACAGGTCATTGCACCAACACACCCTACACCCGAGTTAGGCACATCAAAGCTAACCAAAATCCTTGTTGCCTTCCTCCAGAGGCTGATGTTCACACCAGGGGGTGGGCCAGGCGGTTGGCTCCGCCCACCGAGGAGGACACAGCTCTGGAGGTGGGAAAACCCAGCAGTTGAGCCCAGGCAGGGCTAGAGTGAAGTTCAGTTTAGGAGGAGGAAGTGGAAAGAGAAAACAAGAAGTTAAGCTAGAGAAGTGAAGTGGTAAAGGAGGAGTAAAGGAAGGTGAAAGGTGACAGAAAGAAAGCCTGAAGTGAGTCCAGTTGTGTGCAGGACAGGGTCAGCAAGGTCAGCAACGGCGGTGACTGTCTGGAGGGGGACCGTTTGGAAGTTCCTGGAAGGACCGCGGACGGGTAGTGGCCCGGTGGTCTGGAGCAGTGTACCAAAGGACAGTCAGCACCAGGGCAGGGGCCTCTCGGACCCCGGCAAGGCTAGGAGTCGCCATAATTTGCCGAATCCGTCAGTGAAGGGGACGTAGATCCCCCAACAACCAAGTCCCGATTGAAGGCAACAGCCCAACCATTGTAGCAGAAACACCGCCACCGCCAGGGCACCAGTTTCTCAGGGCCAGCGCCTGCGGGCAAAGAGTAGAGCTCCTCCGGTCCAGCTTGAAGCCGGGGAGCGGGTTACCGGTGGGAACCCATCGCTACCAACACAGAAACAAAGGTGCAAGGAAAAGGGACATCACCGTCACCTACTGGGAGAGCAAGTGCAGCCGTCCGTGGGAACCGTCTTTCCAGCCGTGTGGTTTACCGTAAAACTGTGTCAACATCTCAGGCTGAGTGAGTACCACAGTGCCGCAGTGCCGTCCCCACGCCCACCAGGCCCTGCATCTCCCATCTCATCACCGGGCCCCGGGATCACCAACCCCTACCCACGGAGGGGCAACACAACAACTAGCTGCTCCCCCACCATCACTCCCGGGATCCCCACACTGAGCAGCGGTGGTGAAATCACCACAACCGTGGGTGGCGTCACGGACAATCTCCCCAACAAAATCCCCCTTTTTCACTCACGGGCGAGGAGTGCCGCTCGAGAACCCCCGGGATCCGGCCCACCGCTCGAGCCACCACTGAGCAGCAGCAGCCGGACCCGAGCAGAGGGGTGAGCGCGGTGCCGGCACCCTCCTCCCCGCCCGCGACAAGGACACCTTCACGGACTTCACCGAACCAAATAATCCGGGGGCATCAGTAGTAAACTAAGATCGGGGTTTGGACACTTACCTCCCTACAGTGTCTGCACTGCCTGACGAACGGAGAAGGAGACTGCACCCCAAAAGGGACAGTCGGGCCCCAAACGCTCCACGCTACGGGGACCCAACCAATAGAGAGTACCGGGGACAGAGCAACCTGGGTCACTACATTGGCACTGTTACTCCAAGGGACCTGAACCAGCAAATCCTGGGTCCAAGTGAGTAGAGACTGTTAAAGACAACCTGGTGTGGTCTCCGTTATTATCCCTCATCATCTCCCAGGCACGGCCCTACCTGCGGAGGGCCAAACACCATTGCTGCAATCACCACCAGCTCTTGGAGATCCTACATTTAGCAGTAGCGGTTCTCTATCCTTAACCGCGACCCGCAGGTGGCGTCACATGACATTAACTCTATTCACCCCTGTAAATATTCCCCAGTTACAAAAAAGAACGGCCACCAGAGTGACATTGCCATGTGTTACCGCCCGGGACCAAATACCCCCTTCCCTGGGCGCTACACTATACATGCCAGAACATCCTTTCACTCACTTCCCAGCATGCATTTGATCTTCCATTGTCAAAAGGCTTGTCTGTCCTGAAGTGAGACAAAGAATCACCCTCACTTCCTGTAGAGAGATGAAGAGCAGCCCCCACTTCCTGTAGAGTGAAAAAACCTGCCCTTACTTCCTGTAGAGAGACTAAGAACAGCCTCCACTTCCTGTACAGAGACAAAGACCAACCCCTACTTCCTGTAGATAGACAAAGACCAACCCCACTTCTTGTAGAAAGGCAAAGACCTGCCCCACTTCCTGTGCAGAGTAAAAAACCTGCCCCCACTTTCTGTGTAGAGTAAAAGATCCAGCCCTACTTCCTGTATAGAGAAAAAGACCTGCCCCCGCTTCCTGTAGAGATACAAAGACCTGCCCCCACTTCCTGTGTAAAGTAAAAGACCTGCCCCCACTTACTGTGTAGAGTAAAAGATCCAGCCTTACTTCCTGTATAGAGAAAAAGACTTGCCATTACTTCTTGTAGAGAGACTAAGACCAACCTCCAATTCCTGTAGCGAGACAAAGACCCGCCCCCCTTCCAGTAGCGAGACAAAGACCCGCCCCCCTTCCTGTAGAGAGACAAAGACCCGCCCCATTTCCTGTTTAGAGTAAAAGATCTGCCCCACTTCCTGTAGAGAGACAAAGACCTGCCCTTACTTCCTGTAAAGAGACGAAAACCAGCCTCCACTTTCTGTAGAGAGACAAAGACCCGCCCCCACTTCCTGTGTATAGAAAAAGACCTGCCCCCTTCCGGTATAGAGAAAAAGACCCAACCCAAATATTTGTATAGAGAAAAGACTTGTCATCACTTCCTGTATAGAAAAAAAGACTCGCCCTTACTTCCTGCAGTAGACAAAGACCGGCCACTACTTCCTATATACAGATAAAGACTCCCCCTCAATTCCTGTATAGCAAAAAATACCCACTCCCACTTGCTGTACAGCAGGGATGTCAAACTCAGATATGCAGAGGACCAAAATTAAAAACTTGGACAAAGTTGAGGGCCAATCTTGATATTAAAAAATGTCTACTGTAGCGCCGCTGAGCCACTCAGGGCACTACAAGGAACTGTATCCTCTTGTGGATGCAGGACCTACCCCCTGGGACCTGGAGTATTAGTGCCGATACCACCAAAGCACAACCAAAAATCTTAGTTCTCCACTCCACACCTGGCATAGAGGGTTAATTATGTAAGGGGATGGTTGCCATGGAAAGGAACAAGTCCCTGGGATTAGCCAGCCTAGTGGAAGGGGTCAGCAGTCAGCAGAGAGTCTAGAGAAGTGTGGCACACAGGAGAGGTGTGCGGACGTGCCTGAGCTGGGTCCGTGCAGCGGTGACCCGGGGGCACAGGAAAGAGGTCACCAGGTCGGGTACCGGAGATACTACTGAGACTGGAGCACGCACTGGGCACATAGCCCTAATCAGGCACCAGTTCTACACGGCTTGATAAATACCTGCCCGGTGAGGACACCTTCACGGATTTCACTGAACCAAATAATCCGGGGGCATCAGAAGTAAACTAGGATCGGGGTTCCGACACTTACCTCCCCACAGGGTCCACACTGCCCGCCGTATGGAGAAGGAGACTGTACCCCACAAGAGACAGTCAGGCCCTTAACGCTCCACGGTACGGGGACCCAAGCAACAGAGAGGACAGAGCAACCTGGGTCACTACATTGACACTGTTCCTCCTGGGACCTGAACCAGCAATTCCTTGGTCCAAGTGAGTAGAGACTGTTAAAGACAACCTAGTGTGGTCTCCGTTATTATCCCTCATCAGCTCCCAGGCACAGCCCTACCTGCGGAGGGCCTAACACCATTGCTGCAATCACCACCAGCTCTGGGAGTACCCACATTTAGCAGCGGCGATTCTGTGAAGCCCCGCAGGTGTTGAGTCGGTGCATTACCTTCAGGGACTCCACGTGGCGGGACGATCTGATCACAGGTAGGGAATCTTCTCTTAGGATTTTCGTGACGCCACTCTCGGTATTGTGGTCTGGGTGACCGCCACTGCAGATTAAGGGGTGCCTGGGGCTGATGGTGGGTGCAGTCAGTTGTAGTGGCCTCCCGAGAGTGAGGCAAACCCCAGGGCCCTGAGTAAGTGTGTGGAACCACAAGGCGCAGAATTACTCAAACACAGAAGCAGAATGTCTTTATGGGGTTTTACTCACATTAGGTGGCAGGGTGAGTAACCCGGGCGTAGCTGGGATGAACCAGGCTGGAACCAGGTATCCTTCCGGCTGGCTGATGAGGGTGACTACCAACTCGCCTTCCTTAGCCCTTTGTGTTTTTGTGGTGACCCCGACTTGAAGTCCCTACGGGGGTCACCCAGGGAAGTTGCTGCTGCCTGTTCTCCCCTCGTTTTGGCCCGTTTGCTTGTAGCCTGGACCAGGTCACTTCGGCTGCTTGCCTCCTGTGAACTATGGGCCCTCTCTTTGCTACGTGGCTCCGGACTCTGTGGTGGTGTGGTGTGGTGTGGGTTTGAAGTGCCCCCACCGGCAGGTTTGGCAGAAGAAAGGTGAATCTATCTCTGCATTGGGACCTGTTACCCTTGCTGGCCTGGTACCTCCCTGGCAGTCCCCTTACTCTGCCACCCCTTTGCTCTGTCTAGCCTTGGGTGGATTTCGGGTGGCACTACCAGGTGACCGATCTCCCCCGTCAGTAGTCACTGCGCGTACGCTGTTAGCTTGTAACAGCCTGCAGGGTCTGCTCCTCACATCTGCTCTGCCTGAGCTGCACTTACTAACTGGCTCACTACTCCCTCCTCTCCTGTTCTTGCCTACGCAACCTAGCAACCAGGCTCTCTACCACACCCCTTGAGTGGACATAGAGGCCACGCCCCCTCCTGGATTCCCCAGGGGTCCTCCCAAAGGTATATGTGTGAGACCTGATTACTATGCGCCTGTGTAGTCACCCCTCGGTCAGCCTTCTGGATTACCTGTGTTGTACTGCCCCCAGCATGGGTGCAGTACTCAGTGGTGCCTGACCAGGTCAGGGGAGCCACATTCCCCCTTAGTTATCACCAGCACGTCCTCGGGCTGCAAGATTTTAAAATGCATAAAACATTTTAAAACCACCAGGTACCATACATCACCACCCTCCACCCACAAGTCCGTTAACCCACCCAAAACCCTCTCAGGAGGCAGGTCACCGGTCCTTTTGGTAACCAGGTCTGGGCTATCCGCTTCCCCAGACCTTTCCTGCAATCTTCCTCTCCCGTCGAGCTGCGCCTTCGGCCACTTCTGGCAGGATGTAGAGGCGGCTTTCGTGGTCTGGTGGTTTCAGGGTATACCTGGCTTGGTGGAGCAGCGCCTTCAGCCTCTTCTGGCAGGATGTAGAGGTGGCCTCCACAGTTGGTGCTGACCAGGTACCCTCTTTGTGGTGGAGAGCCAGGCCCCATAAACAGGCGTGCTCCCTGGTCGCAGGCGAGCCAGGCCCCTAAACAGGCTGGCTCTTGTGGTGGTACCTCTGGGGTAACTATGTACACTGCGAGAGTTTGTGGCTATAGCCAGTTCATAGCCTATGGTCCGTAGATAAAGTGCACAGAACCTGGTGCAACAAGTGCTTAAAAAGGGTTCTCACATAAGTTCATGTGGGCACATGCTTGAACTTGAACGTTGCAGAACTTTACTTTAACTTGCTGTACTTTACTTTATTTCTTTACTCCTCTGTACCAGGGCTTTGGCCTGTAGGACTGTGGCACCTGTCGTCATCTGTCGTTCTTCTGTTGGTTCTTTGTCTTTGTTGGTGTCTATTTCTAGTTCTTTATCTTCTGTTTCTGTTTCTTTGTCTATTCTTTCTCTATCTTTATCTTGTTCTATGCTTTCCTTTTCCTTTTTCCTCTTGCGCTGTTGTTGTTTCTCTTGATTTTATAATTGGTTGAGTGGAAACTGCTGGGCTACAATATGGATTTTTGGGAGATGGTGTTATATCTAATGCATACCATCCACATTCTCCTTGATGCTTAATGAATTCCACTAGATCTACCATCTACAAGTTTCTTCCTGGATGTCCTCTTGGCAAGTGGGCTCTCACATCTCTCCGGCTGACAAAGATTCCTTCTCTGACACCAGGTGCGACTATGAAGCCATATCCACTTTTCAAGCTGAACTCTTCTACAACTCCACGGCAAAGGGGACCTCTGACTTGAGATTTAGCTCTCCTTAATGACTGCTTCTCCTCCAAGTCTCTGGCTGTTACTTCTGTGACGCCCTGGACAAGCCAGGGGTCACAGGTAATGACATCACCACACCCTACACCCCGGTTAGGCACATCAAAGCTAGACCAGAAATCCTTGTTGCCTTCCCCAGGGGCTGATGTCCACACCAGGGGGTGGAGCCAGGCGGTTGGTCTCCACCCACCAAGGAGTTCACAGTCCTGGAGGAGGGAGAACACAGGCAGTTAGAGTGAAGTTAGGGAGAGGAGTTGAGTGGTAGAGGAGCAAGTGTGAGGAGAAAAGTGACAGCAACAGAGCCTGAAGTTAGCCCGGGTGTGTGCCCCGGACGGAGACAGCAAGGTTAGCAGACGGCGGTGACCGTCTGCAGGAGTGGCCTATCGGAGGTGCCGTGAGGACCGTGGACGGGTGGTGACCCGGCGGGACCGGACCGGTACACAAGGAGAAGCCAGCACCATTGGCAGGGGCCTTTCGGATCCCGGCAAGGCTAGGAGTCGCCGTAAATTTGCCAAATCCGTCAGTGAAGGGGACCTCCGGGTTTCCAAACAACTAAGTCCCGATTGAAGGCAACAGTCCAACCGTATGAGAGAGACACCGCCACCGCCAAGGCACCAGTTTATCAGGGCCAGCGCCTGCGGGCAAAGAGGGGCTCCTCCGGCCCATATCCAAGTCGGAGAGCGGGTTACCGGTGGGAACCCATCGCTACCAACATTACACAAGGTGCAGGGAAAGAGACAGTCACCGTTAACTACCGGGGAAAAGCAACAGCAGCCGTCCGTGGGAACCGTCTTTCCAGCCGTGTGTTTTACCAAGAACTGTGTCACCGTCTCAGGCTGAGTGAGTACCACCGTGCCGTGAGGCACAGCGCTGCCCCCCCCCCGCGACCCTGCACCTCACCAGGCCCCGCACCTGGACTGCCATCCCTCATCCTCCACCCCATCACTGGGCCCCGGGACAGCCAACCCCTACCCACGGAGGGGAGAACTAACAACTCTGCTGCTACCTGTCACCGCTCCCAGGATCCCCATACAGAGCAGCGGTGGTGTTACCAAAAATCACCACAACCGTGGGTGGCGTCACGGACAATAAATCCCCAAAACCAAACCCCTTTTCACTCACGGGCGAGGAGCGCCGCTCGAGTCCCCGGGATCCGGCCCATCGCTCGAGCCACTGAGCAGCAGCGGCCGCAGCAGCAGCGGCAGCCGGACCCGAGCAGTAGGAGAGCGCAGCGTCCCCTCCTCCGCCTGCGACAACTTGGCGTCACGAACAGGATCTTACCGCTCTGCCGTTGGGTAGAGGTGCGCCTTGTTACCGCCGGAGGTGTCCGGCCAGAAAATTTCAGAAGCCGCCATCTTTGGCGCGAAAAGTTCCCGCTTGAGCGTCTCCTCGAGTAGTGGAGGCGCGAAGGCCAAAATCCCGCTCCGATAGAGGAGGAGCCGGAAAGAGGCTAAGGGGGACGAAATGGCGACTGGTCGCATGTAGCCGCGGCTATAGAAGCAGGGACGCCAGGACCCTGCGGCCATTGTCTGGTTCCTGGAAGAGGCCACTGCTAAAGATGCTGAGTCCGACTGACAACACCGTGGTCCCCGCGCCTGGCCCCGCAGCGTGGGTGGAAGTCCGGACCGTCCAGCTAAGCAGCCGTCTGCAGGTCCGCATGCAGCTCCTCCTGGAGGAGTGGGAGGCCGACATGGCGGAAGTGGTGGCGGCCATACGGAGACGCGAGGTGGAGGGAGTCTTGGAAGGGAGGGTAAGTGACCCACGCCTCTGTACCCCTAGTGGGTCGGTCATCGCGGCTGAGGGACCCGGTCCATACCCGCTCGCCCTGCTACCTCCCCCGCTACCCGTGTTGGCTGCTGCTGCCCCGCCACTAGGCCCGCTACCACCACCACCGGTAGCGGTACCCTGCCAATCCGCCCCGGCGGACTGACCTGCAGCCGAAGCCCGTGACCACCCTGATCCGCTTCCATGGAAGAAGCCGAAGGCTGAGCCCATCAGCAAAGATGCACCGGAGGCACGGCGGGGATGCAGCTGCCAGGAGGCAGAGCAGGCCATGTCACAGTGGGGTCCCTCATTACTGAAGGTGCCGGTCGTAGCCGACACGGAGGGACTCTGGCTGGGTCCGTTCCCCGCACACGCTGAACCGGAGCAAACAGAAAGTGTTCCCGGCTGGGAGCGGCGGCAACGGCAGCTGCGCAGGGAGATCGATGCCCGAGAGGGGTGTAGAGCGGATGTGCATGCCCGCATGAATATGGAGGAAGATCACCCGCAGCGCGCTACCATTGGGGTCCACAGCAGTGCACCATGTGAAGGTGGCACTAGAGCCCCGCGATTGAGGATGGACTGTTAAGCCGGCGGTCCTCCGCCTAAAAGTTGTCCCCGTTGGGACCACCTGTGTGTGTTTTAAAGTTGAAAGTTTTGAAGAATGAAAATGAGTGATCAACCGAAGTTCACCTGATTGTCTACACTGCTGATTGAACCGGTCGTTGCCGGCACCGTTGTCCCCGTGGGGACCGTTTAAAGTTGCGTAAGGGACTCCTTATGGACAAGCCCGTGAACTTTCAGGGCAACCACAAACTGGTGGCTTGTAAAAAAAATGTTGTTGTTGCAGCTTCCACCGTTGCCGCCTCCGGAGAGGCAGATTGGAGGGAGGGCCCGCAGTGGAGCAGGCTGGGGCCCAGCCACCACCGGAACCGGTGGCTACCCTCTGGGGGTCCAGGGGCTCCCCATGGACGTGGGTCCCCTGGAAAGGACAGATCCCACTCGGGTAACTTGGTGCAGGATTGGGGTCAAGGGGTGCTGCCTGTTTTCTTAGGGGCAGCATCAAGGCCAGGTTACTTGGGTGGGTGGGAGCGTAAGCCGTAACCGTTTGCAACGTTTAAGAAAGTGCCTCCCGATGTGGGATGATGTTAATATGCATGTATGTCTGTTACCGTTTTTTTATCTTTTACAGTTTAAAAAGAAAAATAAAACCGGTGTTGGACGGGCAGCCCGTGGACGGTCTGCATTTTGCTAAGGGGGAATGTGACGCCCTGGACAAGCCAGGGGTCACAGGTAATGACATCACCACACCCTACACCCCGGTTAGGCACATCAAAGCTAGACCAGAAATCATTGTTGCCTTCCCCAGGGGCTGATGTCCACACCAGGGGGTGGAGCCAGGCGGTTGGTCTCCACCCACCAAGGAGTTCACAGTCCTGGAGGAGGGAGAACACAGGCAGTTAGAGTGAAGTTAGGGAGAGGAGTTGAGTGGTAGAGGAGCAAGTGTGAGGAGAAAAGTGACAGCAACAGAGCCTGAAGTTAGTCCGGGTGTGTGCCCCGGACGGAGACAGCAAGGTTAGCAGACGGCGGTGACCGTCTGCAGGAGTGGCCTATCGGAGGTGCCGTGAGGACCGTGGACGGGTGGTGACCCGGCGGTACCGGACCGGTACACAAGGAGAAGCCAGCACCATTGGCAGGGGCCTTTCGAATCCCGGCAAGGCTAGGAGTCGCCGTAAATTTGCCAAATCCGTCAGTGAAGGGGACCTCCGGGTTTCCAAACAACTAAGTCCCGATTGAAGGCAACAGTCCAACCGTATGAGAGAGACACCGCCACCGCCAAGGCACCAGTTTCTCAGGGCCAGCGCCTGCGGGCAAAGAGGGGCTCCTCCAGCCCATATCCAAGTCGGGGAGTGAGTTACCGGTGGGAACCCATCGCTACCAACATTACACAAGGTGCAGGGAAAGAGACAGTCACCGTTAACTACCGGGGAAAAGCAACAGCAGCCGTCCGTGGGAACCGTCTTTCCAGCCGTGTGTTTTACCGAGAACTGTGTCACCGTCTCAGGCTGAGTGAGTACCACCATGCCGTGAGGCACAGCGCTGCCCCCCCCGCGACCCTGCACCTCACCAGGCCCCGCACCTGGCCTGCCATCCCTCATCCTCCACCCCATCACTGGGCCCCGGGACAACCAACCCCTACCCACGGAGGGGAGAACTAACAACTCTGCTGCTCCCTGTCACCGCTCACGGGATCCCCATACAGAGCAGCGGTGGTGTTACCAAAAATCACCACAACTGTGGGTGGCGTCACGGACAATAAATCCCCAAAACCAAACCCCTTTTCACTCACGGGCGAGGAGCGCCGCTCGAGTCCCCGGGATCCGGCCCATCGCTCGAGCAGCAGCGGCCGCAGCAGCAGCGGCAGCTGGACCCGAGCAGTGGGAGAGCGCAGCGTCCCCTCCTCCGCCCGCGACACTTCATACCGGTCTGGTGACTGCTGTGGGGCGGTTGATTTTGCGCGAGCGCGGCGCTGAGCTCTAGTTGTGGGGCTCTTCTGTACTGCAAGCTCCCAGGTTACATACATGCTTGGTATGGTGATGGCCAGAGGTTCTTCTTCTGAGGGTGTTGGGCTCTCTTCATCCCAGTGGGAGTATGGCAGCATCTCTGGCTCTGGGCCTCTCCTGCCCCTTAGTGCTCTTGAGCACTCCTACCGTTGTAGCACTGGGGATGGGTCCTCATCAGCAGGCCAGGGCGGTGGACTTTTTATCGTGGATGTTACTGGAGTCTTCTTGTGGGAATGCGGAGGGAGCAGATACCGGTCCACCATCTCCTTTGGGAAATGAGCCTCCAGATCAGCCTTAAGCCTCAGGTATTCGGGGTCCTCGCCCAGTGTGGTCGGGAGGTCCAATTCCTTGGGCTGGGGAGCGGTGTCTGCTCTGGCCTTACAGGCCGGGGTAGATAACTGTACGGTCTTGTCTTGGCGGGCCGGGCCTAGCATGGCTGCGGCCTGGGTCACCGTCACTCCTGCGGCGCGGATAAGCGTCGCTGCTGCGGCGGGATCTTGGCTGGCCGAGCAGGGCATCGCTGCAGCAGCCTGAGCTGGACGGGCCGGGCTGGGTGTCGCTGCTGCGGTGTGGATGGGCGTCGCGGCTGCAAAGGGATCTTGGTGGGCCGGGCGGGGAATCGCTGCAGCGGCCTGATCTGTGCGGGACGAGCCTGGCGGGGCTGCAGCCTGGTCCAGCGTCGCCGCGCCGGGCGTCTCTCCAGGGACCGCGGGCATGGCAGCGGGGGTCGGGGCACTCGCGCCGGCAGGGGCATCAGATGACTCACCCTCAGTAGCATCTCCGGTGTCCGGGAGGTCACTGCTCCGCGTGTCGCTTGCCTCGCCATCCATTTCTCATGGGCCCAGGCGACTCCAGCCATCTCGCTGAGGTCTGCGCGTGCTTCCCGAATCTGCTGCATCTGTGACGCCCTGGACTAGCCAGGTAGTCACAAGCACAACATCACACACACTCCCTCCCCTGGATAGTCTACATCAGTCAAACAAAATCCTTGTTGCCTCCCTCCAGGGTCTGATGTCCACACCAGGTGGGGCGGAGTCAGGCTGTTGGCCCCACCCACCGAGGAGTTCACAGACCTGGAGGCGGAAAAAATCAGTTCGTTTTTGGAGAGTTCAACTCTGGAGTTCAGTGGAAGTGGAGTGAGGAGTTGAGTTTGGAGTGGAGAAACTGCTAGTGTCTGGGTAGAAGCCCAGGCACTGTCAGCAAGGTCGACAGACGGTGGTGGCCGTCTGCAAGAGGTGGTGCAAGTCAGCGGAACCGTAGGCCAGGGGACGGGCGGTGGCCCGCCGGTACCGAACCGGGGTGAGCAGATTTGTACCAAGCACAAAGGCAGGGCCATCGGACCCCGACCAGGCTGGGAGCCGCCGACAACGGTCAAATCCGAGAGTGACCGGAACCCCAGGGGTTCCCTAATACCCAAGTCCCGACAGAAGGCAATCGTCCACACAATGAGGAAAAAAAGCCACCCCCAAAGGCTAGAGATCCAATGGCCAGCGCCTGCGGGCAAAACGGGCTCCTTCGGTACATACACGCCGGGGAGCGGACTACCGTTGGGAAACCATCAGAGTCAATACATTCTACAAGGGTGCAGGAAAAGACAGCCACCATCAACCTGTCCGGGGAGAGCAAAGACACTGCAGCCAGCTGCGGGACCCGTCCATCCAGCCGTTTGGTTTACCAGAGACTCTGTGAATCTGTGCCTGAGTGAGTACAACAGTGCCATCCGGCACCGCGCCGCGCTGCCTCCGCAACCCTGCACCCCAGCTACCCTGCCTCCCCGTACCACCACCGGGCCCCGGGATCACCAACCCCTACCAACGGAGGGGGAACCAACATCCTAGCTGCTCCCTGCTATCGCTCCCGGGATCCCCGTCACCAGCAGCGGTGGTGCCCATCATCACCACGACCCGTCGGTGGCGTCATGGACTATCTCCCCAAAACAAACCACCCCCTTTTCACTCGTGGGCGAGGAGTGCTGCTCGAGTCCCCGGGTCCGGCCCACCGCTCGAGCCACCGAGCAGCAGCAGCCCCGGACCCGAGCGTAGCGAGCGTGGCCCCTCCGCCCGCGACACATCACCTTCGCCTCCAGCCTTTCACACCACTGGTCCAGCTCCCAGTTCCACCAGGCAGCAGAGCCCAGCTCTGGATCGCTGCGTGTGAACGCCATTTTCTCTGCGTCGTTGCTGCTCTCCAGATCTTCTTTCAGCAGCAGGCTTGACACTTCCTGTAGCTTTTCTTTCAATAGCAGACTTTCGCTTTCTCCTTCTTCTTCCACCAGCCTTGTACTTTGCCTCCGGGTAAGGTCAGAGCTCTTTCCATCACACCCGAGGTCAGTACGCTGCAGGGGATCTCTTTCTGCAACTAGCCACACCTCTTCGTGGGCGGTAACTTCTTCCAGCGCGGGCTTCTGTTGTATTTCAGCGCGCTTTTCATGGTGGCAATATGGCGGCGCTTCCAATTTTCAAGTGGACCGCCCAGGCACATGGTCACCTGTCTTAACAGGTCTAGTCCTTATCCTGTTTGTGACGCCAGATGTGAAGCCCCGCAGGTATTGAGTCGGTGCATTACCTTCAGGGACTCCACGTGGCGGGACGGTCTGGTCACAGGTAGGGAATCTTCTCTTAGGATTTTCATGTCGCCACTCTCGGTATTGCGGTCAGGGTGACTGCCACTGCAGATTAAGGGGTGCCTGGGGCTGATGGTGGGTGCAGTCAGTTGTAGTGGCCTCCCGAGAGTGAGGCAAACCCCAGGGCCCTGAGTAAGTGTGTGGAACCACAAGGCGCAGAATTATTCAAACACAGAAGCAGAATGTCTTTCAGGGGTTTTACTCACATTAGGTGGCCGGGTGAGTAACCCGGGCGTAGCTGGGATGAACCAGGCTGGAACCAGGTATCCTTCCGGCTGGCTGATGAGGGTGACTACCAACTCGCCTTCCTTAGCCCTTTGTGTTTTTGTGGTGACCCCGACTTGAAGTCCCTACGGGGGTCACCCAGGGAAGTTGCTGCTGCCTGTTTTCCCCTCGTTTCGGCCCGTTTGCTTGTAGCCTGGACCAGGTCACTCCGGCTGCTTGCCTCCTGTGAACTATGGGCCCTCTCTTTGCTACGTGGCTCCGGACTCTGTGGTGGTGTGGTGTGGGTCTGAAGTGCCCACACCGGCAGGTTTGGCAGAAGAAAGGTGAATCTATCTCTGCACTGGGACCTGTTACCCTTGCGGGCCTGGTATCTCCCTGGCAGTCCCCTTACTCTGCCACCCCTTTGCTCTGTTTAGCCTTGGGTGGATTTCGGGTGGCACTACCAGGTGACCGATCTCCCCCGTCGGTAGTCACTGCGCGTACGCTGTCAGCTTGTAACAGCCTGCAGGGTCTGCTCCTCACGTCTGCTCTGCCTGAGCTGCACTTACTAACTGGCTCACTACTCCCTCCTCTCCTGTTCTTGCCTACGCAACCTAGCAACCAGGCTCTCCACCACACCCCCTGAGTGGACATGGAGGCCATGCCCCCTCCTGGATTCCCCAGGAGTCCTCCCAAAGGTACATGTGTGAGACCTGATTACTATGTGCCTGTGTAGTCACACCTCGGTCAGCCTTCTGGATTACCTGTGTTGTACTGCCCCCAGCATGGGTGCAATACTCAGTGGTGCCTGACCAGGTCAGGGGCGCCACAGTTTTCTATCCTTTACCGCAACTCGCAAGTGGCGTCACATGACATTAACTCTTATCTCCCCTGTAAATAACCCCCCTTTTGCACAAGAAGCCCCAGGGCACGGGACTGGGCAACGGCCACCAGAGTGACATCCCCGTTTGCAACCGCCCGGAACTGAGTACCCCCTTCCCTGGGCGCGACACTACGATTTAGGAGGTTTTTTTTATGTCAAATGTAACAATGAACCTTTTCATATGGAAACAAAATGAAAGGGGTTGTACCAGAAACAAAATACATTTTAAGTTTTAGATCTTATGAGTCAGATCACATGACCGGAGCATTGCATATTTCTTTGCATCGAAATCATGAGGCCCCGTAGCAGAAGTTCTAATATCTTGCCCCTCCCCACAAAAAAAACCCTTAATATTTAGTGGGGTCACAGAGGAGCATATTTTATAGCTTTTACAAAATTATTTTCCTCCTATTTCAGCTCCTAGATAGCACAGTAAGATGATTCTACAGTACCCCCCTCCCTCAAACTTCCCAGCAAAGTATGGTGACCCCAACACAGTATGAAGCCCCAACTGTGATTTCCACACAGCGTTCCACACAATATAGTCCTTCATAAAGTATAATGGGCCCCACATAGTCCTCCATACAGAATTATGGGACCCCACATAGCCCTCCATACAGAATAATGGGCCCCACATAACCCTCTTTACAGAATAATGGGCCCCACATAACCCTCCTTACAGAATAATGGACCCCACATAGTCTTCTATACAGAATAATGGGCACCACATAGCACTCCATACAGAATAATGGGCTCCACATAGCCCTCCATACAGAATAATGGGCCCCACATAGCCCTCCATACAGAATAATGGGCCCCACATAGCCCTCCATACAGAATAATGGGCCCCACATAGCCCTCCTTACAGAATAATGGACCCCACATAGTCTTCTATACAGAATAATGGGCACCACATAGCACTCCATACAGAATAATGGGCCCCACATAGCCCTCCATACAGAATAATGAGCCCCACATAGCCCTCCATACAGAATAATGAGCCCCACACAGCCCTCCATACAGAATAATGGGCCCCACATAGCCCTCCATACAGAATAATGGCCCCACATAGCCCTCCATACAGAATAATGGACCCCACATAGCCCTCCATACAGAATAATGGGCCCCACATAGCCCTCCATACAGAATAATGGGCCCCACATAGCCCTCCATACAGAATAATGGACCCCACATAGCCCTCCATACAGAATAATGGGCCCCACATAGTCCTCCATACAGAATAATGGGCCCCACATAGCCCTCCATACAGAATAATGGAACCCACATAGCCCTCCATACAGAATAATGAGCCCCACATAGACCTCGATACAGAATAATGAGCCCCACCTAGACCTCCATACAGAATAATGTGCTCCACATAGACCTCCATGCAGAATAATGGACCCCACCTAGACCTCCATACAGAATAATGTGCTCCACATAGACTTCCATACAGAATAATGTGCCCCACATAGACCTCCATACAGAATAATGGAACCCACATAGCCCTCCATACAGAATAATGGACCCCACATAGTCCTCCATACAGAATAATGAGCCCCACATAGCCCTCCATACAGAATAATGGGCCCCACATAGCCCTCCATACAGAATAATGGGCCCCACATAGCCCTCCATACAGAATAATGGGCCCCACATAGACCTCCATACAGAATAATGGGCTCCACATAGCCCTCCATACAGAATAATGGACCCCACATAGTCCTCCATACAGAATAAAGGGCCCCACATAGTCCTGCATACAGAATAATAGGCCCCACATAGTCCTCCATACAGAATAATGGCCCCACATAGCCCTCCATACAGAATAATGGGCCCCACATAGTCCTCCATACAGAATAATGGTCCCCACATAGCCCTCCATACAGAATAATGGGCCCCACATAGTCCTCCATACAGAATAATGGTCCCCACATAACCCTCCATACAGAATAATGGGCCCCATATAGCCCTCCATACAGAATAATGGGCCCCACATAGCCCTCCATACAGAATAATGAGCCCCACATAGTCCTCCATACAGAATAATGGCCCCACATAGCCCTCCATACAGAATAATGTGCCCCACATAGCCCTCCATACAGAATAATGGGCCCCACATAGTCCTCCATGCAGAATAATAGGCCCCACATAGCCCACAGAATAATGGGCCCCACATAGTCCTCTATACAGAATAATGTGCCCCACATAGCCCTCCACACAGAATAATGGGCCCCACATAGCCCTCCATGCAGAATAATGTGCCCCACATAGTCCTCCATACAGAATAATGGGCCCCACATAGCCCTCCATACAGAATAATGGGCCCCACATAGCCCTCCATACAGAATAATGAACCCCACATAGCCCTCCATACAGAATAATGGGCCTCACATAGCCCTCTATGCAAAATAATAGGCCCCACATAGCCCACAGAATAATGGGCCCCACATAGTCCTCTATACAGAATAATGTGCCCAACATAGCCCTCCACACAGAATAATGGGCCCCACATAGCCCTCCATACAGAATAATGGGCCCCACATAGCCCTCCATACAGAATAATAGGCCCCACATAGCCCTCCATACAGAATAATGGCCCCACATAGCCCTCCATACAGAATAATGAGCCCCACATAGCCCTCCATACAGAATAATGAGCCCCACATAGACCTCGATACAGAATAATGAGCCCCACCTAGACCTCCATACAGAATAATGTGCTCCACATAGACCTCCATACAGAATAATGGACCCCACCTAGACCTCCATACAGAATAATGTGCTCCACATAGACTTCCATACAGAATAATGTGCCCCACATAGCCCTCCATACAGAATAATGGGCCCCACATAGCCCTCCATACAGAATAATGGGCTCCACATAGCCCTCCATGCAGAATAATGTGCCCCACATAGCTCTCCATACAGAATAATGGGCCCCACATAGTCCTCCATACAGAATAATGGGCCCCACATAGCCCTCCATACAGAATAATGAGCCCCACATAGTCCTCCATACAGAATAATGGCCCCACATAGCCCTCCATACAGAATAATGTGCCCCACATAGTCCTCCATACAGAATAATGGGCCCCACATAGCCCTCCATACAGAATAATGGGCCCCACATAGCCCTCCATACAGAATAATGGGCCTCACATAGCCCTCCATGCAGAATAATAGGCCCCACATAGCCCACAGAATAATGTGCCTCACATAGCCCTCTATACAGAATAATGTGCCCCACATAGTCCTCCATACAGAATAATGGGCCCCACATAGCCCTCCATACAGAATAATGGGCCCCACATAGCCCTCCATACAGAATAATGGGCCCCACATAGCCCTCCATGCAGAATAATAGGCCCCACATAGCCCACAGAATAATGGGCCCCACATAGTCCTCTATACAGAATAATGTGCCCCACATAACCCTCCACACAGAATAATGGGCCCCACATAGCCCTCCATACAGAATAATGGGCCCCACATAGCCCTCCATACAGAATAATGGCCCTACATAGCCCTCCATACAGAATAATGGGCCCCACATAGTCCTCCATACAGAATAATGGGCCTCACATAGTCCTCCATGCAGAATAATGGGCCCCACATAGCCCTCCATACAGAATAATAGGCCCCACATAGCCCTCCATACAGAATAATGGCCCTACATAGCCCTCCATACAGAATAATGGGCCCCACATAGTCCTCCATACAGAATAATGGGCCTCACATAGCCCTCCATGCAGAATAATGGGCCCCACATAGCCCTCCATACAGAATAATGGGCCCCACATTGTCCTCCATACAGAATAATGGGCCCCACATAGCCCTCCATGCAGAATAATGGGCCCTACATAGCCCTCCATACAGAATAATGGGCCCCACATAGCCCTCCATACAGAATAATGGGCCCCACATAGCCCTCCATGCAGAATAATGTGCCCCACATAGCTCTCCATACAGAATAATGGGCCCCACATAGTCCTCCATACAGAATAATGGGCCCCACATAGTCCTCCATACAGAATAATGGGCCCCACATAGCCCTCCCTACAGAATAATGGGCACCACATAGCTCTCCATACAGAATAATGGGCCCCACATAGTCCTCCATACAGAATAATGGGCCCCACAGAGCCCTCCATACAGAATAATGGCCCCACATAGCCCTCCATACAGAATAATGGGCCCCACATAGCCCTCCATACAGAATAATGGGCCCCACATAGCCCTCCCTACAGAATAATGGGCACCACATACCCCTCCATACAGAATAATGGGCCCCACATAGCCCTCCATACAGAATAATGGGCCCCACATAGCCCTCCATACAGAATAATGTGCTCCACATAGCCCTCCATACAGAATAATGTGCCCCACATAGATGGTAGATGAACCGACGAGGGGAGATAATTTGCTAGATTTGGTCCTGTCAAATAGACCGGATACAATTTCAGATCTACAGGTCCGGGAGCACTTGGGCACCAGCGATCATAATATGGTAAGCTTCAACGTAATATTCAATAGAACATTTCAAAGGGGAAATGCTAAAACCTGGAATTTTAGGAAAGCTGATTTCAACAAATTAAGGGAAGAGCTTAAATGTGTAGATTGGGACAAAGTCATGGTAACTGGGGATACTGAACATAAATGGGGTAAGTTTAAGGATATACTACTAGAGTCCTGTAAAAAACGTATACCCTCTGGTAATAAAACGTCCCGGAATAAAAAGAAACCACTATGGATAAATAAGACTGTACAAAGTATAATAAAACAAAAACAAAGGGCGTTTAAAATCTTGAAGGCTGAGAATACAGAAATAGCATTTCAGAAGTATAAAGATATCAATAGGCAATGCAAAAAAGAAATCAAACAAGCAAAACTAGCTACTGAAACAAAAATCGCCAATGACATTAAAATAAATCCCAAAATCTTTTATAAATACATTAATGCCAAAAGGAAAACAAAGGATAGTATTGGCCCCTTAAAATATAATAACAAGTTAGTTATAGAGGACAAACAAAAGACTGAGATATTAAATAGGCATTTCTCATCTGTGTTCACCAAGGAACTGACTGTACCAGGCATCATTCAACAAGTGAAAAATCAAAGTTCACCATCCGATATAATTAATTTAACACAAGAAGCAGTACTCCTACGTCTGAGTAAATTAAACATTGACAAATCCCCAGGGCCAGATGGCATTCATCCACGAATATTGAGGGAATTGAGCTCCGTAATTGACAGACCGCTGTATCTCATCTTTTTAGACTCGCTTGTAACAGGGTTGGTGCCTCAGGATTGGAGGATTGCTGATGTGGTACCGCATTTTAAGGGATGACATGCAAAAATATGTTGCAGAAAATAATATAATAACTGACAGACAGCATGGATTCATGAAAGATAAGTCGTGTCTAACCAACCTGTTGGGGTTCTATGAGGGGGTAAGTGCAAACCGGGATATTGGTAATGCAGCTGATGTGATTTATTTGGACTTTGCAAAGGCATTTGATACTGTACCACATAATAGCCTTATACTAAAGCTCCAGAAGCAAGGACTAGGGGAAACTATATGCAACTGGGTAAGGAATTGGCTAAAAGATAGGAAACAAAGAGTAGTCATAAATGGAACATTCTCTAAATGGGCTATAGTCAGCAGTGGAGTGCCGCAGGGATCTGTGCTTGGACCGATTCTTTTTAATCTCTTTATTAATGATCTTGTGGATGGGATTGATAGTACAGTGTCAGTCTTTGCTGATGACACCAAACTATGTAGGATATTAAAAACTGACCCCACATAGTCCTCCATTTGCACATTAAATAATATTTAGCTGTGAGCCACGAAGGCACCACTGTCTCCACCTATCCATCAAAAGTGAATCTTCGTCCTTGGGGGGTTTCTCTCAGGGGACATAATGCACTGTCACTCATCTAGCCAACAGAATCGGTTCCCGCACACGCTCAATGTTGTCATCAGCTGTGGACGTGGATTGGTGTCCGGCTCCTTCTCCATGGCTGACAGTAATGCCACCTTCTGTGAACTTCTCCATCCATTTGTGGCGCCCTGGACAAGCCAGGTCGTCACAGGTACTGCAACAACACACCCCACACCCCGGCTAGGCACACCGAAGTCAGACAAAAATCCTTGTTGCCTCCCTTCAGGGGCTGATGTCCACACCAGGGGGTGGAGTCAGGTGGTTGGCCCCACCCACCGAGGAGTTCACAGTCCTGGAGGCGGGAAAAGGAAGAGAGAGTAGAGTCAGATCAGTTAGGGAAGTGGAAGAGTGAAGTGGTAGTGGAGCAGACTCACCGTGTCCGGGTGCATGGCCCGGGCACATACAGCAAGGTTGGCAGACGGTGGTGACCGTCTGCAGGCGAGGCTGATTGACGTGAACCGTAAGGACCGGGGACGGGCGGTGGCCCGCCGGTACCGGATCGGGGAGCGAAGAGAAGCCAGCACCATTCGGCAGGGCCTACGGACCCCGACCAGGCTTGGAGTCGCCGTAAAACCGGTCAAATCCGTTAGCGAAGGGAACCTCCGGGGTTTCCCAGCAGTCAAGACCCGATTGAAGGCAACCGCTCAATCCGAAAAGGGAAATACAGTCACCGCAAAGGCTACAGTTCCCAGGGCCAGAGCCTGCGGGCAAAAGGGGCTCCCTCAGCATCCATCCAAGCTGGGGAACGGGTTACCAGTGGGAAGCCACCAGAACCAAGAACTTAACACAGGTGCAGGGAAAGGCAGTAACCGCCAACCTACCGGGAGAAGAACCACCGCAGCCGTCTGTGGGAGCCGTCCATCCAGCCGTTTGTTTTACCGGAGACTGTGTATTCATCATTGGCTGAGTGAGTACCACCGTGCCGTGCGGCACCGCGCTGCCCCCACGACCCTCCACCTTACCAGGCCCCGTAACCCACCTGCCATTCCTCCCTCACCGGGCCCCGGGACAACCAACCCCCCTACCCACGGAGGGGAAAAACAACATCCAAGCTGCTCCCTGTCATCGCTCCCGGGATCCCTGTCCAGAGTAGCGGTGGTGTTACAACCTCACCACAACCGTGGGTGGCGTCACGGACAATAAATCCCCAAAAACATTCCCCTTTTCACTCATGGGCGAGGAGCGCCGCTCGAGTCCCCGGATCCGGCCCACCGCTCAAGCCACCGAGCAGCCAGCGAAGCAGCAGCAGTGCCGAACCCGAGCGTGGTGAGTGCAGCGTCCCCTCCTCCGCCCGCGACACATTTATACACATATTTTTGTGGCAAAACACTTTCTCCATATTGTGATAATGTATTTGATAGACATGGGCTCAATGTGCCACTGTTCAGCCTGAGCATCTTAGTGTCAGTGCAGCCGGCGTGATGATGTCACCGGATCGCGCCTGCGCAGCAGCACATTAGGGGAGTGGGGCTGGGGGAGCAGTTTATATCTTTTGTTATCAGTCAGTTCTTGTTGGATTTGCGGGCAGGGGCGAACATATCATTGCTGTAACCTGAGGTAAGGGGGTATTTCCTCCTACCTCCGAAACAATTGAAACAATTGGACTGCAATGAACCCATCGCAAGTTCTAGAGACAAATAAATACAGTGAAAAGTAAGACAAAAAGTTTTAAAAAATATATAAAAAAAGTCAAATTCCTTCCTTTTGCCCCATTAAAAATAAATATAATATAAAATAAAATAAAAAAAAAATATGTGGTATTATTGTCGCGGGCGGGGAGGAGGGTGTCGGCACACTACGCTCACCCCTTCTGCTCGGGTCCGGCAGCTGCTCAGTGGTGGCTCGAGCTGTGGGCCGGATCCCGGGGTTCCTCGAGCGACACTCCTCGCCCGTGAGTGAAAGGGGATTTGTTGTTGGGTGTGGGGGATTGTTATAGTTCGTGACGCCACCCACGGTTGTGGTGATTGCACCACCGCTGCTCTGAGTGGGGATCCCGGGGATGGTGATGGGGAGCAGCCAGGTGTTGTGTTGCCCCTCCGTGGGTAGGGGTTGGTGATCCCGGGGCCCGGTGGTGGGTTGTGAGGTGCGGGGCCTGGTGGGCGCAGGGACGCGGGGGCAGCGCCGTGCCTTGCGGCACTGTGGTACTCACTCAGCCTGAGACATGGACACAGTTTGTACGGTAAACCAAACGGCTGGTAGGACGGTCCCACAGACGGCTGCACCTGCACTCCCGGTAGTTGACGGTGATGTCCCTCTTCCTTGCACCTAAGTTTGACTGATGGTAGCGGTGGATTCCCTCCGGTTACCCGCTCCCCGACTGCAATCTGGGCCGGAGGAGCTCTACACTTTGCCCGCAGGCGCTGGCCCTGAGAAACTGGTGCCTTGGCGGTGGTGGTGTCTCTCTGCTTCAGGTTGGGCTGTTGCCGTCAATCGGGACTTGGTTGTTGGGGGATCTACGTCCCCTTCACTGACGGATTCGGCAAATTTGGCGACTCCTAGCCTTGCCGGGGTCCGAGAGGCCCCTGCCCTGGTGCTGACTGTCCTTCGGAACACTGCTCCAGACCACCGGGCACACAGCCAACGGGGTCCTTCCAGGAACTTCCAAACGGTCCCCCTCCGGACAGTCACCGCCGTCGCTGACCTTGCTGTTCTGGCCCTACACAAAGCTGGGCTCACAGGCTTGCACACTCTCTGCTCTGTCACCACTTCTTGCTTTCCTCCTTTTCCACTTTCACTTTTCTTACTGTCACTTGCTGTTTACTTTAGCCCAGCCTGGGCTACTCCTTCCACTTCCTCCTCCCTGACTGTTCTCTTGCCCTACCTGGGCTAATCTGCCTGGTACTTCCTGCCTCCAGAGCTGTGATCTCCTTGGTGGGCGGAGCCAACCGCCTGGCCCACCCCCTGGTGTGAATCATCAGCCTCTGGAGGAAGGCAACAAGGATTTCTGGTTAGCTGTGATGTGCCTACCTGGAGTGTGGGGTGTGGTGGTGTTGTGACCTGTGACCCCTGGCTTGCCCAGGGCGACACATTCCCCCTTAGCAAAATGCAGACCGTCCGCGGGCTGCCGTCCTACACCGGTTTTATTTTTCTGTAAAAAGGGGATAACAGGGTTAAGCAAACAATAATAACATTTTTAATAACTTCTTCCCAAAACGGGAGGCACATTTTACTTTTAACGTTTCAACGGTATACGGTTACGGTTTCCGCTCTCTCCCACCCAAGTAACCTGGCCCTGATGCTGCCCCTAAAACCCAGGCAGCACCCCTTGACCCACAGTCCAGCACACGGTACCCGAGCGGGATCTGTCCTTCCCTCCAGAGGGTAGCCACCGGTTCCTTTGGTGGCTGGGCCCCAGCCTGCTCTGCTGAGGGCCCTCCCTCCAACCTGCCTCTCCGGAGGCGGCATTGCGGAAAACGGTAACGGTAACCAACATATTTACAAGCCACTAACGTCTGTGGTTGCCCTGCAAGTTCACGGGCTTGTCCATGGATAGTTCCCATGCATTTTTAAACGGTCCCCACGGGGACAACGGTGCCGGCTCCGGCCGGTTCAATCACAACAGACAATCTGGTAAAAACTCGGTAATTATCATTTTCATTTTTCAAACTTTCAACAAACAAACAGTGGTGGTCCCAACGGGGACGGTGCAACGGGCATCCGCTGCCCTACTCAGATTCTTCGGCTGCGGCAGACCCATCCTCTGCCACCAGCATATCCAACATGCACTGACATGCCCGCGGTGACAGGGGCACCCGGTACCCATTTCCACCGGTACACGGAGTATGAACAACCACAGGGTCTCCTACACAGCAGGTACGCTCACCTGCCTCTTCGCACTCAACAGCAGACCCGAGGCTAGGGCAGGAGTCGTCATCTCTTGTTCCTGCGTCAGGCGGGTTGCCGCCAGCTGTCGCAGCTTCCTGACCTCCAGCATCCAGCATTTCAGACCCTTCCGCAGTAGCACGGAGCAGCATATTAGGCGAGCTTACACTGAGGCGCCTCATCAGTAACGGTAAGGGCGATGCATAGGCCGAGACTAGGCCGGGCCCCTCAGCCGCAGCGGCCGGTCTTGGTAGGACATAGGGACGTGGGTCACTAGTCGACTCTGCTACATCCATTTCCCCTCCGCACATCGGGGCAGTTGTAATCAGCTCTTCCACCTCGTTGGTCCACTGCTCCATCATCCTGAAGATCTGTTCCTGCTGGCGCTGGTGGAACTGAATCACCCGGGCCCTCATCCAGGCCACGGTCCCGGACTCGGGGCCTGGCACCATGTTGTTAAGGGGCCGCGGCTCTAGCGGTTCCCCCTGGTGTACTTCAGGGACGTCCCGATCGTCGGCAGCCGGCTGGTCCGCCGGAGCGGCTGGGCAGGGTATCGCTACCGGTTGGGCAGGTAGCGGGCCTAATGGCGGGGCGGCAGCAACTATCAGGGGTAGCGGGGAGAGAGGCAGGGTGAGCGGAAGCCGGCCGGGCCCCTCAGCTCCAACGGCCGATCCCTCAGGAATACAGGGGCGTGGGTCGCTTACCCGCTCCTCCAAATCCCCTTCTGCCTCGCGTCGCCACATAGCAGCCACCACGTCCGCCATGTCGGTCTCCCACTCCTCCAGGAGGAGTTGCATATGAGCCTGCAGACGGTTACTCAGCGGGACGGTCCGGTCCCTCAACCACGTCGCCGTGCCGGGCGCGGGGGCTTCCTCGTTGGGAGTTGGGTTGTACATCTTGGCAATCGTGCCTTCCAGGAACCCAGTCAGTCTGCAGAGTCCTGGCGTCTCTGCTTGTATAGCCGCAGCTACATGCGGCCAGCCGCCATCGCGTCCCCCTTAGCTCTTTCCGGCCCCTCCTCTCTCGGGGCGGGGTCTTGGCCTTCGCGCCTCTACTGCTCGAGAAGACGCTCGAGCGGGAACTTTTCGCGCCAAAGATGGCGGCTTCTGCAATTTTTCTGCAAGGCGCACCTCTACCAGACGGCAGAGCGGTAAGATCCTGTTCGTGACGCCAAGTTGTCGCGGGCGGGGAGGAGGGTGTCGGCACACTACGCTCACCCCTTCTGCTCGGGTCCAGCAGCTGCTCAGTGGTGGCTCGAGCTGTGGGCCGGATCCCGGGGTTCCTCAAGCGACACTCCTCGCCCGTGAGTGAAAGGGGATTTGTTGTTGGGTGTGGGGGATTGTTATAGTTCGTGACGCCACCCACGGTTGTGGTGATTGCACCACCGCTGCTCTGAGTGGGGATCCCGGGGATGGTGATGGGGAGCAGCCAGGTGTTGTGTTGCCCCTCCGTGGGTAGGGGTTGGTGATCCCGGGGCCCGGTGGTGGGTTGTGAGGTGCGGGGCCTGGTGGGCGCAGGGACGCGGGGGCAGCGCTGTGCCTTGCGGCACTGTGGTACTCACTCAGCCTGAGACATGGACACAGTTTGTACGGTAAACCAAACGGCTGGTAGGACGGTCCCACAGACGGCTGCACCTGCACTCCCGGTAGTTGACGGTGATGTCCCTCTTCCTTGCACCTAAGTTTGACTGATGGTAGCGGTGGATTCCCTCCGGTTACCCGCTCCCCGACTGCAATCTGGGCCGGAGGAGCTCTACACTTTGCCCGCAGGCGCTGGCCCTGAGAAACTGGTGCCTTGGCGGTGGCGGTGTCTCTCTGCTTCAGGTTGGGCTGTTGCCGTCAATCGGGACTTGGTTGTTGGGGGATCTACGTCCCCTTCACTGACGGATTCGGCAAATTTGGCGACTCCTAGCCTTGCCGGGGTTCGAGAGGCCCCTGCCCTGGTGCTGACTGTCCTTCGGAACACTGCTCCAGACCACCGGGCACACAGCCAACGGGGTCCTTCCAGGAACTTCCAAACGGTCCCCCTCCGGACAGTCACCGCCGTCGCTGACCTTGCTGTTCTGGCCCTACACAAAGCTGGGCTCACAGGCTTGCACACTCTCTGCTCTGTCACCACTTCTTGCTTTCCTCCTTTTCCACTTTCACTTTTCTTACTGTCACTTGCTGTTTACTTTAGCCCAGCCTGGGCTACTCCTTCCACTTCCTCCTCCCTGACTGTTCTCTTGCCCTACCTGGGCTAATCTGCCTGGTACTTCCTGCCTCCAGAGCTGTGATCTCCTTGGTGGGCGGAGCCAACCGCCTGGCCCACCCCCTGGTGTGAATCATCAGCCTCTGGAGGAAGGCAACAAGGATTTCTGGTTAGCTGTGATGTGCCTACCTGGAGTGTGGGGTGTGGTGGTGTTGTGACCTGTGACCCCTGGCTTGCCCAGGGCGACACATCATCACATTCAGAAAAGTCCTGATGCGTAAACACCATCAGAGAAAATATTAAAAAAAACAATAATTTATGTTGTTCTGATTGCCACCATATGTACTGCTCACGGCCGGTTTAGGGGCAGTGAGCGGGATTAGTGGACCCACTGGACCACCCCGGATTACTCCTTAGTGGGAGGGGCTTAACTAAGCGCCCACCACGAGACTGACGCCAGGTACCACTCTCAGGGCAGTGACCAGGACTGTGAGAGCTGAGCCCAGAACAAGATCTGGAGGTATAGGCACATGTGCAGGCAAGTACAGGTGGGATGGCTGAGGCAGACAGGTAGGCAGGTACGGGCAGGTATGGTGGGCATGGCAGGGATAGATAGGTATGGGAAGGAAGGTACAGGTGACAGACACAGGGATAGACGGGATGACGGCGATAGGCTGGACAGGCAGGTACGGACAGGAATGGTGGGCATGGCAGGGATAGACAGGTATGGGAAGACAGGTACTGGAGACAGACACAGGGATAACAGGGCAGGAGCACAGGATCCGACATCTAGCTAGGTAGCAGATTGGTGACTGACTAACTAGAGGCGTTGCACAGGCACCTCCCCTAATGGGAGAGTGCCTTGAATACACAGTGCCTCTCAGCCATGGGCTGAGAGGCATTTCCAGGAAATGGCGCACTGGCTCTTTAAGAGGAGGGCCGGTGTGTGCGCGCGCATCTTAGGTGCACTCCCGGGAACCCTGCGTACAGGGTCCAAGAGGGGAAGAAGGCAGCAGCACACGTGGGTGGCCGCGCGGCAGCAGGGGAGAACAAGACCAAGTGGAGGCGGTGAGTAAGTCGGCGTGCCCTGACACAGCTGTGCCAATCAAAAAATGAAAGAAAAACTTATGGATCGCGGAAAATGATGACACAATAAAAAATGTTTCTCTTTTTCAAAGATCTGATTTTTTTTCACCACTAAATTAATAAAAAACTGGGCAAGCCTGGTAACACCGTAATAGTGCTGTTGAGGAGATTCATATTTCCAGGTCATTTTGACCACATTGTTTACGCGGTAAAAACAATTCCTAAAACACAATGTCAGAATTGCAGGGTTTTTTTCACAATTTCACTGCACTTGTAATTTTTTGGCCCCAATTTTGCCAGGGGTAAAATGATTGGTGTCATTCAAAAGTACAACTCGTCCTGCAAAAAACAAGCGGCTATGTGGAGGGGAATATAAAACAGTGATAGTTCTGGGAAGAAGAGGAGGAAAGGGCCCAATCAGGACTTTTTCTATGGGGCCTATGATTTCTATGAACTCCACTGTGCCTCTCCGATCATATATACTCCCCCTTTTTCCTTGTACATAAATCTAGGATATATTTCGGCGGCACGGTGGCTCAGTGGTTAGCACTGCAGCCTTGCAGCTCTGGGGTCCTGGGTTCAAATCCCACCAAGGACACCATCTTCAATGAGTTTGCATGTGTGACGCCCTGGCAAAACCAGGTAGTCACAAATAGGCCCCTGCATAACACCCTTCCCCATCTAGGAAACACATAGCCAACCTGAAACCCTAGTCACCCCCCGCAGGGAAAGATAGACACACCAGTGGGCGGGACCAGGCAGTTGGACACGCCCACCCAGGGGTCTAGACACCCCGGGGCGGGAAAACAAGCAGATTAGTTTGGTAGTTCAAGTAGAGAGGAGTGTGGGCTGGATCTAAGTGTAGCTCCAGCAGAGGAAGTTCAAGTTGAACAGTGCCAGGGTAGGAGCCCTGGTGCCTTGGCTAGGTGGCAGACGGTGGTCTCCATCAGCAGGAGACGGGAAGACGGCTCGGCAGAACCGAGGTGGACCGGGACAGGGTTGTAGCCTGCCGGTACCGACACGGGGAACCGACCCGGAAACCGTAGCACAAAGTGGGGTACTCGGACCCTGAAGCCAGGACTGGAAACCAGTGGCCTGGTTAATTCACCGATTGAGGCCAGGATTATAGGTCCTGTCCCACCCAAAGTCCCTCATAGAAGACAACAGCCCACCGATAGGGATAGGAGGCCACCACCAGGGTCCATAGATCCCGCGGGCATGGCTACTTAGGCCACATCCAGCTGGGAGCGGACTCCTGAGTTTCAGACTAGGCAGTTCATCAACACAAAGACAGTGCAGAGGAACAGGACAGAGACCAGCAGCCCGGGTGGGGGATCCGAATGCAACCGGCCGCGGCACCGGCCACCAGCACCTTGGTTAAGAGACTCGTGTGGTTTATTGACTGTGAGTAATAGAATATCTCTTTGCTGTCACTATACCCTGCACTAAGACACAGGGTCCCGGGGCAACCATCCCTACCCACGGAGGGGTTAACATCTAGCTGCCACAACATCTCCCCCGGGTGCCCCACAGCAGCAGAGGAAGGAAGGAGGAGGAAAGGGGCCCAATTAGAACTTTTTCTATGGGGCCTATGATTTCTATGAACTCCACTGTGCCTCTCCGTTAATATATACACCCCCTTTTTCCTTGTACATAAATCTAGGATATATTTCGGCGGCACGGTGGCTCAGTGGTTAGCACTGCAGTCTTGCAGCGCTGGGGTCCTGGGTTCAAATCCCACCAAGGACACCATCTGCAAGGAGTTTGTATGTTCTCCCCATGTTTGCTGGGGTTTCCTCCCACACTCCAAAGACATACTGATAGGGAATTTAGATTGTGAGCCCCAATGGAGACAGTGTTGCCAATGTATGTAAAGCGCTGTGGAATTAATAGAGCTATATAAATGAATAAATATTATTATATTTTGTCAAATGGGAGTGGTGACCACACCCACTTGGCAACAAGACTTAGATTTATATACAGGGAAAAGGCTATATCTAAGAAATGGAAAGGAACAGGAACAAACCAAAAGCATCACCGGATTCTGGAGAACACCAGGTAAAAAAATAAATTATTATTTATTATTATTATTATTTTTTTATTAATATTATTATTTATTATTATAGCGCCATTTAGTCCATGGCGCTTTACATGTGAAAGGGGAATACAAAATAGGGACAAGTACAATAATCATAAACACTACAAGGCACAGACAGGTACAGGAGGATAGGTGACATATTTGTGGCAGATCCTCTTCACTACATTATTTGTGATGGGGTCTGCCATAATAGCACAGCACCCTCCCTTCGTCCATTTCATAAAATACTGTTCATCTATTTGCTCCAATAGCAAACTGGTGAATTTCCAATTCTGACCCAAAAAAATATTATTTTAAAAAAATATGGACAATTCCTTTAAATCTAGTATTATTAAATACTTCTTTCTCCCTTAAATAGCATCACTACTAATATTTATTGATATCAAATAAAAAAATAAATAAAAAACAAAAAAAAGAAACAACAAACATGGCAGCTTATAAAAATTAGGAGTGACAACACTCTGGTTCGAAGCTTAACGCATGCGCATTCCTAACGCGTGCTTCGCCCAATCATTGCGACTGTCGAGAGACAGGTAGTTGGGATTAATCAGTTAGGCTGAGCTCCGTAGTATGGAAGGATCATCCTGGCTGCGCCTGCGCAGTCGTCCCGTACGTAATCAAGCTAGGTAGAGCCGTGACCAGCAGTAAACGAGGGCTGGTCGGTGCGCATGCGCAAATAGGAGTATGTAAAGGGAGAGAAAAAAAAAAAGAAAAGGTTTTTTTTGCTTGCAGCTTAAATCGCAGTTTGCTTCAGTTTCTATTCAGACATGGATCTGAACGCGCTGCTGAATAGGATCAAGCCGGGGAGTGATGCTGAGACTGAGGCAGCCCTGCAGGAGTACAATGAGCTGGTGAGTGCAATGGCTTGCATTGTGTATTGTGCAGACATTACATGATGTGCACTCTGCTGGGCTGTAATGTGGTGTCTGGGCCTGAGGAGCTAATGCCAGGGTGCAAACTGCCCACTGCACTGTGCTAATGGCAAATTGGGCTTCATTTCTACAGCCACTACCTAATTGTCAGTGCTTTACCAGCTGCAGGCATGCATTAATCGGTAGCACCAGCACATACTGCTGCGCTGTACACCATGGAGTTTGCATATTTTAAGTAGTGATGACTTTTTTATTATTTTATATAATATAAATATATATATATTTTTTTTTATTTGGGGGGGAGGGGGAAAAAGCATAATATGAATGGGGGAGGGGTGCAGTGTCGTCTTTGGTTGCATTCTTCCTCGTATTATTTAAAAAGCCAACAAAATAATGAGGCGCGAATGTGGGGGCTACAGTCTGCATTGGACCTTGCTGCTGTTCCTCTTGCCATCTGATCATTATATGATGTCCATTCTTGCCTATAATACCAATATGGTGGTGTGAAAATGGGAGGGGCTCAGTGAAATCACACCCATATTAACAGCCGGGGTTAGAGAAGACTCTGATCTTGGTTGCTTGAATGGAATCTGTCACCAGGTTTTTGCCACCTAATTGGAGAGCAGCATAATGTAGGGCCAGAGATCCTGATTCCAGCGATGTTACTTACGTGTAGTTTTGATCATTGTTTAATCAGCAGGAGATTATCATTCGAGGACTACTTGGTGGGCTGCAGGTAGTCCAGCATAGTCATGAGCTCTGTATAACATTGATTTTTATCAAAATAACAGCAAACAGCCCACAGTGACACATCGCTGGAATCTGTGTCTCGGCCCCTACATTATGCTGCTCTCAGATGGGGGAGAAAAAACACATGGTGAAAGATTCCCTTTTTAAGACCGTGTTCACACCAGACTGTTTACGGACTGAGGGGCACTGTATGCAGACCATAAGATGTGCCTGTGAATCTGGCGGGACAGCAATGACCCATCTGGGGAAGCCACAAATGTTCTGGATCAGTTGCATAATGGAACCCAGTGGTGCTGGGACAATACCCTGTTGGTGTTAAGTTATGAAATCTGAGGCACATGCTTATGTGATCCACTAATAGTGTTAAGGAGGGAGGGGGTGGGTTATGGCAAAGATTGGGCATGTTGGATTTCAACATGCCCAACCTGGTCCTTCTAAAAGATGGAGTCAACAGACGTATCTACAAGTCTGTCTATTGGTGAAATAAATCTGGTTTAATGTACTGGTGGGGAAACCTTGCGCGTGTTTGTGGGGTTTTTTTTCTCTATAGTGCTGACACTAGAGCTGGTTGTCCTCTCCTGGCGCGTATCACTTCACATACATGTATTATTACTGAGGTGAAGGATCTGACTTGCCCTGAGGTCTCCATGTACACGTACGAAAGTCCAAGTGCAATTAAAGCTTAGGGAAATTTTCAATTGGCCAAACTAATGGTGCCTGTGGCCCATTCTATTTTTAACCACCCCCCTCCAATTATGATGGAGTGGTGAGAGGGCCACGTGCACACATTCAGTATTTGGTGAGTTTTTTTTTTTTACCTCACATTTATAGGCCAAAACCAGGAGTGGGTGAATAATACAGGAGTGGCACCCATGTTTCTATTATACTTTCCCTCTGATTGTTCCTCTCCTGGTTTTGGCTTATGACGCTTTCCCACTGTGTTTTGTTCCCCGTTCAGTGGTCCTGTCGGGGTTTCCGTCCGAACCCCCCTCAAAATGGGATTTGGATGTGTGCGCCAACGGGGCCATTGACTATAATAGAGCACATGGTGACGTCAGCACCAGTGCACGTTATTTTCAAGTGTATACGCCTACTGTAAGGGCAGGGGACATCTAGACATGGCAGACTTTGGCTGAGCCAGGGGTCGCAGACCTCTAGTGGGAATGTTGCCTGCCTGGCTCCCTCCGAGAACCTTCGAAAGGATTTCTGCCTGCCTGGCTCCCTGATCCTCTGTGGTCCCCTTCCAGCGGATTCGTGTGCTGCTTGTGGCCCAAAGGTGCGTACAGCCACCCTGGCCTCCGGTGTTACTGGGAAGTTCTGAAGTATCATCCTAGCCTAGGGACCGGGACCCCGTTTGCGACTAATCCCTTCAACTTGAGCTGTTGCTTGTCAAACACAACTATAGGGGGTCTGACACTCTTCCCCTAAGTCGCTGGGATTCTCTTCAGTTTCCTCAGCGTTGAGCAAGACCCCAAGGGTCCACACCCCTCGTCTGTCTCCTGACTGACTCTCCTAACCGCCAATTTAAAAAAAATTGGCTCCACCCATTTTACCTCAGACAGCTCACCCACTAAGCTGCACCCCCTGGATGATTCTTGAGACAGTGCATGGGGCTTAAGTGCCATAACCAGATTACTGGTCGCTAAGCATTAATGGGACCTGCCCCAGCCCTGATCTAATGTGTGAGCTAACAATTGGGTGTCTGCAGGCTTTTGGTACGTGAACTGATAGATGGCCTCTTTCTTACTCAGGATGGGGCACCACACCTCTGGCTAAAGTGCAGTACCTCTGTGGCGACGGCAGCCTCAGGGGCGCCATACACACACCGGTAGTAAAGACTCAGTTCAAGCGACCTGCCTATATGTGGTGTACAGCACACTTAACCAGCGTACACACCGGTACTATAGACTCAATTCAAGCGGTCTGCCTATATGTGGTGCACATCATGCTTAACCCAAGAATGCATACCTGGAGCCTCGCAGGCCTGCTAGGTTACTTGTTTTCTATTGTATATTTCTATGGTTGCGCGTTCTAGGGTACACACCGGTACTATAGACGCAATTCAAGTGGTCTGCTTATGGGGTGTACAGCATGCTTAACCAGTGTACACACTAGTACTATAGTGCAAGTCAAGCTGCCTGCCTAACACCCTTACGCCATAAGGCTGTAAAAGACTAAGCGCCATCTGGCGTCAGCGGCGTCCTTATATAACTATAGCCACGCCCAAACTAAGCTCACACCCAGTCAGCCTGGGTGTTGTCCACCGGCCAACCCTGGGATGCCACGTAATTAGGGCAGCTGATGGCCAATCAGAAGGTACCACGTCATGCGCTGTGGCTCGTTTTCTGCACTTAGACACTGGTTGTAGAGTAGCCAGCAAAACTCCACAAGGTGGAGACTGGCGCCTAGACGGAGCAGTGGCCTCAGCCCAGCCGTAGAGGAAATCTCGGGAAAGAGAGACAGAGGGCACCCGGAGTCTGACCCGTCAGGTAGGCCGCCTCCGGCGCATAAGTGTTTCTTTGAAACTAAGACAGGGTCTTGCATTAATCTTTGTGCAAGTATGCATTAGGGCTTATTTTCAGGGGATGTCTTATTTTATGAATAACCATCTACATTTATTTAATAAAAAAAAAAAAAAATCACCATTAATTCAAGTATAGTCATGACTAAAACCAAAGTCTCTGATCTCCTGTGAGCAACCCACTCACAGATCATGTCTTACAGCTCAGGAATAGTGTTTCCGACCTGATCCATGATCCACACTTGCACTTCTTAGCGTTTCCTTTGTAATCCATTGCCACTACATCCAAAATTGTTGTTTTTACCCCCAGTGAGAGCCATTCAGAGACTACAAGTGGCTCTCCCTGAGGTGCCGGCTACCATCATCCAGTGAAGTGAGCCTGTGCTTTGTGTTTGTTTCATGCTCGACACATCCGAGCACCCGTGATACTCTGCCAAACGTACCAAAGCACACGGAGTCAATCACACTTGCTCATAGTTATCGACTTTTAAGTGTAGCTCCATGTGTCTGGGGTGTTGACTCTAACTGGTCTGCAGATATTTGAGTCATTCCTAAGATTAGCTTGTCCAGTTGAGGCTGCTTTCACACCTCCGGTTTCTGCAATGCGGCACACTCCGGCACTTTGCAGGAAAATCGCAAACGTTTTTTTTGCTGCCGGTTGCGATTTTCCTGCACAGACTTTAATTAGTGCCGCATTGTGCCGCATGGCCTTGCGTTCCATCCGGTTTTTGCCGCATGCGGCAGATTTAGCCGATGCGGCGGCCGGATGGAACGTTGCCTGGCACGTTTTTTCGTGCAGCAAAAAAAAACCGCATCGCGCCGCATTCGGCCGATGCGGCGCATTTTTCAATGCATGCCTATGGCGGCCGGATGCGGCGCGATGCGGCAACAACCGCATTCGGCCGCCGCATGCGGTTTTTGCCACTGCGCATGCTCAGTAGCATGCCACAAGCGGCAAAAACCGGACGGGCCGCAAAGGAAAAACTTATGCAAAGGATGCGGTCTTTTCACCGCATCCGTTGCATAGCTTGCACAGCCGGATTGAGCCGCAGAGCTCAAGCCGGATGTGTGAAAGCAGCCTGACTCACTTTTTGCCCCGATAGTCCACCACGATTCCTTTCTTGTACTTGACGGAATAGCTTTGGTTGTGCACTCTTTTTTTTTTTTTAAAGTAGCTAAAGTACTAGTACAATATATTTCTTCCTCATCTGCTTATATACAGTGCTCTACTGTAATAAATGGTTGCTAGACTATTCACCAGGTAAAGGTGATACCCCAAACAAGAAGTATTGCTCTGCTCGTGTCTCTGCTGTCGCTTGTGTGCCATCAGGTCCCTTGGCGTTCCAGCTGCTCTCTTCTGCGTTCCACCTCAGCGACTTGTGTTCGCTCCCCCTGGTGAACGGACGCAGCCGCAATGCTTTAATATAATGGGCTCGGGAGTGTTGAGACTAGCGGGACTATATAATGTGTGAGCCTTATTGTTTTGGGTCTCATGGGGTGTTAAGAGAACTTCTTTTTTGGCTGTCTCCTTTCCTTGGTGAAAGGTTTTCGTCCTTCTGCATTCTGTTGCCAATTGATTTTTACTTGTTTTCACACGCATAGTTGCCTGAATTTTTTATATATAATATATATATATATTTTTTTATCTCTACTGGCTAACACGGTACAAAGATATATTTTACTTGTATTATATATAATATTCACCTGTAAAGCTCCATGGAATTAATGGCGCTATAATATCGAGCATCCTCAAAAATCACGTGAAAGCTTATTTTCAGGGTCATTGTTATTTTGGGGGGAAAACTGGGTTGGGGAGGGAATAATCTTTTGCATTATGAGAAGTCAACTAAGCTTTTAGGAGTGTGGTTACAAGAAAATTGACAATTTGTGATTGCAGCTCTGAAGTGTATACAGCTGATTGTAGTGCAGCTTTCACGAAAAACCCTACAGATATTTGGCATGTTTTGTAGTGTTAGGAATTTAGTATAACTCCTGTGTTTCATAGCATAACCGATGTCATGGTTGTCATTAGAAGTTTCCCTCTTGAGGATTAATTTCCTTCAACCCATTAGCTATGCAAATATATATTGACGTCATGCCCTGCTCTTGTGTACATGTCGCAGCATTCCGGGAAGTGTCTTGTTGTTACACAACCGGCTGCACCAGTCCAGCCATTGTTGGCAACGTTCCTGAAACTTTCTTGTAGACCTCAAAAGGTTCTCCTCATAAATGTCTATTCACACCTGCACTGTGGCGTATGACTGACACCAGCAGTAAAGACTTGATCCCATTGACTTTCAGTGGGCTCAGTCCAGTCCTAATCTGGTGTCACAATGCTCTGCCTGATCCGTTTGACAGTGGAAACCTCTGGTGGCTCAAGGAACCCAGTGGATCTTTCAAGTTCTGCCATGGATTTTGACATTTAGAGGCAAAGAATAGTGCCATACTTTCTATTTGTCTTCTTGGCGTTGTCTTCTTGTCTTCTTGTTGTCGTCTTCTTGTCTTCTTGTTGTCGTCTTCTTGTCTTCTTGTTGTCGTCTTCTTGTCTTCTTGTTGTCGTCTTCTTGTCTTCTTGTTGTCGTCTTCTTGTCTTCTTGTTGTCGTCTTCTTGTCTTCTTGTTGTCGTCTTCTTGTTGTCTTCTTGTTGTCGTCTTCTTGTTGTCGTCTTCTTGTCTTCTTGTTGTCGTCTTCTTGTCTTCTTGTTGTCGTCTTCTTGTCTTCTTGTTGTCGTCTTCTTGTCTTCTTGTCTTCTTGTCTTCTTGTCTTCTTGTCTTCTTGTCTTCTTGTCTTCTTGTCTTCTTGTTGTTGTCTTCTTGTTGTTGTCTTCTTGTTGTTGTCTTCTTGTTGTTGTCTTCTTGTTGTCGTCTTCTTGTTGTCGTCTTCTTGTCTTCTTGTTGTCGTCTTCTTGTTGTCGTCTTCTTGTCTTCTTGTTGTCGTCTTCTTGTCTTCTTGTTGTCGTCTTCTTGTCTTCTTGTTGTCGTCTTCTTGTCTTCTTGTTGTCGTCTTCTTGTCTTCTTGTCTTCTTGTCTTCTTGTTGTTGTCTTCTTGTTGTTGTCTTCTTGTTGTTGTCTTCTTGTTGTCGTCTTCTTGTCTTCTTGTTGTCGTCTTCTTGTCTTCTTGTTGTCGTCTTCTTGTCTTCTTGTTGTCGTCTTGTTGTCGTCTTCTTGTCTTCTTGTTGTCGTCGTCTTCTTGTCTTCTTGTTGTCGTCTTCTTGTCTTCTTGTTGTCGTCTTCTTGTCTTCTTGTCTTCTTGTCTTCTTGTCTTCTTGTCTTCTTGTTGTTGTCTTCTTGTTGTTGTCTTCTTGTTGTTGTCTTCTTGTTGTTGTCTTCTTGTTGTTGTCTTCTTGTTGTTGTCTTCTTGTTGTCGTCTTCTTGTCTTCTTGTTGTTGTCTTCTTGTTGTCGTCTTCTTGTCTTCTTGTTGTCGTCTTCTTGTCTTCTTGTTGTCGTCTTCTTGTCTTCTTGTTGTCGTCTTCTTGTCTTCTTGTTGTCGTCTTCTTGTCGTCGTCTTCTTGTCTTCTTGTTGTCGTCTTCTTGTCTTCTTGTTGTCGTCTTCTTGTCTTCTTGTTGTCGTCTTCTTGTCTTCTTGTTGTCGTCTTCTTGTCTTCTTGTTGTCGTCTTCTTGTCTTCTTGTCTTCTTGTCTTCTTGTTGTTGTCTTCTTGTTGTTGTCTTCTTGTTGTTGTCTTCTTGTTGTCGTCTTCTTGTCTTCTTGTTGTCGTCTTCTTGTTGTCGTCTTCTTGTCTTCTTGTTGTCGTCTTCTTGTTGTCGTCTTCTTGTCTTCTTGTTGTCGTCTTCTTGTCTTCTTGTTGTCGTCTTCTTGTCTTCTTGTCTTCTTGTTGTTGTCTTCTTGTTGTTGTCTTCTTGTTGTTGTCTTCTTGTTGTTGTCTTCTTGTTGTTGTCTTCTTGTTGTTGTCTTCTTGTTGTTGTCTTCTTGTTGTCGTCTTCTTGTCTTCTTGTTGTCGTCTTCTTGTTGTCGTCTTCTTGTCTTCTTGTTGTCGTCTTCTTGTTGTCGTCTTCTTGTCTTCTTGTTGTCGTCTTCTTGTCTTCTTGTTGTCGTCTTCTTGTCTTCTTGTCTTCTTGTTGTTGTCTTCTTGTTGTTGTCTTCTTGTTGTTGTCTTCTTGTTGTTGTCTTCTTGTTGTTGTCTTCTTGTTGTTGTCTTCTTGTTGTTGTCTTCTTGTTGTTGTCTTCTTGTTGTCGTCTTCTTGTCTTCTTGTTGTCGTCTTCTTGTCTTCTTGTTGTCGTCTTCTTGTCTTCTTGTTGTCGTCTTCTTGTCTTCTTGTTGTCGTCTTCTTGTTGTCTTCATCTTGTCGCCGTTGTCTTCATCTTGTCGTTGTTGTCGTCATCTTGTCTTCTTGTCGTCGTCTCTTTCGTTAGTTTTCAATAATTGCTCTTCCTTGGTGAACGCTCTGCACACGCGTCACTGCAGCTTTTGCATAGAGGGATTGTTTGATCTGTGCCAGCTGACGTACTTTGTGATCTTTTGCAAACCCAGTCTGAACTGAGAAGTTGCCATTCAGGATCTCTCCTACCTAGGCCCATAAAATATAATTTATTAATGACTTATTGTACTTACTGGACATTAAAAAGAAAAATCTATGTTTTAAATCTACATAAAAAGGTGATAAATATTTCAGGAGGAATTGAGATGGAATACACAATGCGCTCTGCGGGGAGGACTCTGTATAAATAAGTAAACAGGACTTGGAGTCAACTTTCACACTCGGTGACGATATTGGCTCCGGCATGCACTTTAGTTTAGCATTTGGATTTAAAGGGGTACTCCCATCTCTAAGATCCTACTCCAATTTGTAGTAAGGGTAATATCTAATATTAGCAAATATCTCCCAAATAGAAATGTAGTGTAGTTCTCCTGAGTAGCAATGACTGTTACTTAAGCTGCAATATCCTGCACATGAGGTATCTGACCACAAGCAATTGGCATGGAGTGGTTGTAACTAACGATAAGCAATGGAGTGCTCGGGGACACGCGGCGCTCAATCAAGTACTGCAAGGGCTTGGGTGTTTCATACGTGACACGCTCGCTGACTTTTGCCTGTTGATTTTGTTCTAAAAATTTGGCGCAGTGGCTGCAACTTTGAGAACGCCCCTCAAACCCCCACCTTCACCACCTCTTTATAAGTGATTTTGAGGGGTCACATTGATGAAGTTGGTGAACATACCCCATTAAACAGAAGGAATAAGAAAGGTCAATGACCATCAATAATTAAAAAAAAATAAATAATATATATATATATATATATATATATATATATATATATATATATATATATATATTATTTATATAATACTATTATGTGTATATATAAATATTATATAAATATTATTATATATATAATTATTATGAAAAAAAAAATAAAAAATATATATATATTTCATAATTATATATATAATTATATATACACATAATAGTAATATTTATGTATACACACAATAATATTTATATATACACACTATATATATAATATATATATATAATTTAATAATTATGTATTAATATCAGAAATATAATGTATATATTACTGATATTAATACATAAATATTATTAAATATATATAAAATTGTGTGTATATAAAGATTATATAAATATTATTATTTATTATTATTATTATATATAATTATGAAAAAAAATATATATATATATATATATATATATATAAAAAAAAAATTTTTCATAATAATTATATATAATAATATTTATATAATATTTATATATACACATAATAGTAATATTTATATATACACACAATAATCTTTATATATATATATATATATATTTATTTAATATTTATGTATTAATGTCAGAAATATATTTTATATATATATATATATATATATATATATATATATATATATATATATATATATATATATATATATATATATATATATATATATATATATATAATATAATATGAGGCATATATATTATCTAGATCTGAATGGACAGGTCATAGTTACTTCTGTGATTTCATGGGGCAGATTTACTGGGCGTGTCTGTGAATGACTCCCCCCCCCCCCCCCCCTTTAAATATAAGGGTATATGCACACAATCCAGACCCAGATCCACTGCGTCCTGCATGCAGGGTGTCCTCTCCTGCGAGGCTGCGAGTGGTCTCCGCAGCTGTCCGTGCCCAAGATTAAGGTTTGAGCTGCTGCGGTTTTTCCTGGTCTTTCTCTCTCTCGCGCGCGCCTCGGCAGCATAAATTGACATGCTGTGGCTCGGGAAGTCACACCACATGTCCATTTATGCTGCGGGAAAAACAAGCACAGTGGGCAGGGGATTTCTAGAAATCATACACTGTGCTTTTACTGTACAACACAGCGTTTTAGGTTTGTTTATTTACCTTCTCTCACGTTAATCTTCTATATTCTCTCTATGCAGAACCGCACCATGTTTCAGTTTGATCCTACACATGAAGAAGAGAGAAAGGTGAGTATTGCTATTTGCTACAACATGGTATTCTTATCATGCCCTGGCATGTTTGTAAAAATTGTTCCCCTTTCCATTGTGTCTTTCTATATTTTTTCCTTAAAATTGTGCAATTCACCTGCTATTCCTCATGGCAATGTACAGTGACCAAAATTACCAATAGGATAAAACAGGGTTTGTGAACTCGAGCAGTGGAAGGTCTGATGTATAGACATCACATAGGGGACACTAGGATGTGTGTGTGTGTGTGTGTGTGTGTTTTATATATATATATTATAGAGAGAGAGAGAGATGGATAGATCCCACACTGGGGCTGCTGTACGTGCATCACATATGCATGTGTGTACACATCACATAGGAGATACTGAGACTCGTATGTGTATATAAATCATAGACACTGGGGCTGCTCTATTTACATTTCATAGGAGACACGTGTGTGTGTGTGTGTATACATCACATAGGAGACACGGAGACTCATGTTTGTATATGCATCACACAGGAGACACTGGGGCTGCTAACTTCATCAATAAGATGGGAGCACATTGCTTTCTAAGGCTAAGTTCACACTTCAGTTGTTTTGCATCAGTCACAATCCGTAGCCTTGAGGAATTACGGTATCCTGCAAAATATTTTGCAGGAATCCTGTTTTTACCCATAGGCTTCTATTAGTGACGGATTGTGACTGATGATGCTGTGTTGCATCCTCTGCGTCGCGGTCAGTTGTTTTTTAACTGACCGCCGGGCGGGAGCAACGCAGCATGTAACGTTTTTTTGAGCAGCGCGATCCGTAGGATTTCGCTGCGCATGCGCTCTCTGGCTCCCCGCCCCCGTAACCAGGATAAACATCGGGTAACCAAGCAATGCGCTTTGGTTAGTTACCCGATATTTACAGTGGTTACGGGTGCTGGGAGCCCGCGCTAAGCTGGTATCCAAGATAAATATCGGGTAACCAAGCAAAAAGTGATTTGCTTATACCCGATATTTACCCTGGATACAGTGTGCAAGGAGGCCGACACTTCACCACTCGGCTCCGCCCCCTCCCGCATGTATGTATACATACACACACACACACACACACACACACACACACACACACACACACAATATATATATACACACACACACACACACACACACACACACACACACACACACACACCTGTCCTCAGCTCCACCCCCAGCACACAACGGAGTCCGACAAAGAAATTCTTTTTCTTTGTCACCTTTATCATCCGTTGTACAACGCATGTGACTGATGCAAAACAACTGAAGTGTGAACTTAGCCTAACTCATTCAGAGTACATACTAAGGCTACACACTTTCGTTTTAAATTTGTCAGGTCCGTCGTTGCGACGCAAAGACGTATCCGTCGTTTTTTAGATGTCATCTGATGCAACGGATGTGGTGTTTAACAGGATTCCGTTCACAGGAATCCTGTGAAAAAACTGGTCCGTTACATCCGCTGTGCGTCCGTTTTTTGACGGATCCGTCGTGATCCGTTTGTGTTTGGGACAGCCCACTGGATGTGCCAGACATACTGGGCATGCTCAGTAGAGCATGACGGAATCCAGCACTGGATTCCGTCTTGTGACTGATTACGACGGAATCCAGCACCATAGACAGCCATTATAGCTCTTGACGGAATCCTGCGGAGTGCGTGTTGTTTTTTTTTTGTTTTTTTTTTTTTTTGCCGCTCAAAAAAAACCCGTTACATTGTGCGTTCATACCACCTGACGGTCAGTCATTCCACAACTGATCTGTCACGCGGCGGATGCAACGCAAGGCCATCCGTCGTTAATACAAGTCTATGGGGAAAAAACTGATTCCTGCCAAATATTTTGCAGGATACTGTAATTCTTCAAGGCGACGGATCGTGACTGATGCAAAACTACAGAAGTGTGAATGTAGCCCAACACTGACATTGACCAGTGTCGGAATGTAATCCTTCACTGCGTGTGAAGCAGCGCTCAGTAGTGAACGCTACGAGCTGGAAGTGCAACAAAGGAATTATTGAAGGTCGGTGGCCGATTAAAATAGGGCCACCAGCCAAAACACCGCAGTCCCAGAAATCTGTCCAGGGGCTGAAGAAAAGGTCATTGGCCGGAGGTTCTCCGCTCCTGGGCTATAATTTGGTCAATGCCGTCTGCCCTACCATGTCGACTGACTTAATTCCCCCCCCCCCCATCCCCTCCAAGTCAATGGGGGTGCACATCAGTGTGCAAAACTATAAAAGGGCACCACTTCATTGTTGCTGATGACATATCCTCATGCTACGCCCTCACTCTGCTCCATAGGATGACCCAGTGTAGAAACTCATGATCGTTTTACTCCCGTAGAAGTGAATGGAGAGTGTTATGCATGCCGGGCCAACAGCCTCTCCATTCCTGGTGGTGCGAAATAGGACCCTGTTCTCGATTTTTGGTGCTGATACTTGTATTAGACCATTATGGGATGGGAATATCCAATTTTAATGTGTTGCTTTGTTTCTTTTCTGCAGAAACTCTGTGAAGCCGTTTTTGCCGTCCTGGATAAAGGCGCCAGCATATCTTGTCAAGTTAAGTGCTTGGAAGCTCTCCGCATCCTCTCCAGAGATAAGATGATTTTGGCTCCGGTGGTCACAAAGCAAAATATGGAAATCCTGATGAAAAAGGCAAAGCTGGATCCAGAAATGAAAGCTCTGGGTGGAGCCGATGATTTCCCGGTCATCGTGGAGGCGTTAAAGTGTCTGTGCAATATTGTCTTCAACAGTCCGGTTGCACAGAAACTGAGTCTGGACCTGAACTTTGTCGCTGGGCTATGCAACATGTTAGAGGTATGCATGGACCAAAGTCCGGTCAACGACATCCGTTGCTTCGATCTACGATTGCTCTTTCTGCTCACGCTTTTGCACACGGACATTAGGCCCAAGTTAAAAAATGAACTGAACGGGCTGCCCCTACTTACAAAGACCCTGGAAAGTGTACTGAATGTTCAGTGGGCCAAGAAGTATCAGGCAATAATCAAAGAAAATGCCCCTGGGTTCCCTTTGCAAGAGACGGACTGCACCATAGAGGCTTTGAAAGCGCTATTCAATGTGACCCTGGACAGCTTTAACATCCACAGTGAGGTACTGTATGGCTTGGTTTCCATTGAACGACCATAACACTTGGACCGATGCTGCTCTACTGAACTAAACAGATCTTAAGGTTAAATTTGTGGGGTCCAGAAGTTAAATTGCATTGGTCGTGGCCATCTAAAATGGTCAACAAAACCTCAAAATGAGAGAATAAACCATGATCCACTGATTGAAGGAGGTGTGATGGTACAGCTCTGTACACTGCGTATTGGAGCTTGTAGTACCACTCATGGCCACGATGTGGTGTTTAGAGCCGGTTTTGTTGCACCAATCAGGGGTGGTTGTCTGGTTCCTAGCACCTCAATCTAATATCGATGGGCTAAATTATAGGAGAAACCCTTTAAGAATATAATGGCAAATGCTAGAACAGCCCTTGGGTTTATAAGGAGCACCTAAATGCCTGCATAGGCACTGCTCCTGGCAGTGAGGCGGGTCTCAGCTGTAACATCAACTGGAGACCCGGCAGCATTCGTGGTGGTAATATATATTTAGCTGTAGTATCTGGTATTGCCTGGGATAGTAACTGTCTGTGTGTGTCTGGTTCCCCGTCTGTGTGTCTGTCTCTCTCTTTATCAGACTGCCCTCTGACATATTACGTCACACATAAGTGTCTTATACTAAGACTGTCATTCATTGCCTATAGCAACCAATCACAGCTCCTACTAATGACCTGTAGCTCCTAGCTCCATTTAACAGAGGCAGGTTTTTTGTTTTTGTTTTTTTTGGAGAGTAACTGTAAAGCGTGGGGTTAAATTTTCCTGTCAAAACAGTCTGATGTTCCCTGAGTCACATGAGATGTCTGTGCAAGATTTTGTGATTGTAAATGCAACAGTGCGATTCCTTTAGCAGATACCCACAGACACCCACACCTTTATATATTAGAGATATATTTTTTTATTTAATTTTTTTTTTTTTTTTTTTTATTGCTCTCCCTTCTCCTGTTATCTTGTTATATAGCTAGAAAAACAGAAGTGCTGATAGGGTGTTACCAGATAAACAAACGAGGTAATATATAATATAATGCACTCATCAAATGTGGTTGTGAAGGGTCACAACCACCATAGATAGCATGAGATAATGGTGGCTGCCGCGGCCCCACGTGGAGATTTCTTCAAAGTAGGAGGAGAAAAGGGGTTAATCCCGCACAATCCGCCAGAATAAGATGTGGAAATGTTGATAGATTAATAACTCTTTTATTCCATAGGTCTACGCGTTTCGAGGTATGAAAACGTCTTCCTCAGGACCAGAATTGTTTTCAAATTGCCAGTAGGCAGTCTTTACTATATACCATATGTATAAGTGTGTCATCTCTCTGTTCCTGCATTGTTGATATTCTGGTCCTGAGGAAGAGTTTTTCATACCTCGAAACGCGTAGACAGATTAATAACTCTTATTCCATAGGTCTACGCGTTTCGAGGTATGAAAAATGCTTCCTCAGGACCAGAATATCAACAATGCATGAACAGAGATAACACACTTATACATATGGTATATAGTAAAGACTGCCTACTGGCAATTTGAAAAAATTCTGGTCCTGAGGAAGAAGTTTTCATACCTCGAAACGCGTAAACCTATGGAAAAAAAAGTTATCTATCAACATTTCCACGTCTTATTCTGGCAGATTGCGCGGGATTAACCCCTTTTTCTCCTCCTACTTTGAAGACCTTTTATCTTGTTGTAAGCTCGATTAGAATTCAGTGTGACAGTAACTAGTCAAGCATATGTAAATACAAACTGTATATGCCCTGCTCCCCTCGCATCAGTGATGGTACGTCCGAACTGAATTTGCACTGCTGCCCCCACCCATACTCCTTCTCAGCAGTGATAGTGCGTACACTGAAAGCCGTGTGATGGGCAGCAGTGAATATGAAAATTTGTATTTGCATACACTTGACTAGTGTGCAGACACTGAATTTTACTGAGGCTACAGCAGGATAAGTGGAGAAACTATAACCATAAAAGGTACGGATTCCGAAATGTCTCCTTAAGCCCTATTTAAAGATAAAATTAGTATTGTAATACAAAAGCACCTAAGGCTATGTGCGCTCTGCACCGCACACAAAAGGTCCGCTTCAGAGCACTGCTGAAAAGCTCCGTTCTGAGGTGCCTGCAGAATTTGTGCGCTCTGCATGCTGCCTCTCCCTATAGACAGCATGCAAAGCGCACGAAAGACATGTCACGACTTAGAACGCACGCTTCGGGCACCAGCCGAATCGCTGCGTTCTAATACGCCACGTGCGCACGTCTCATGCACTATGTTCATAGATAGTGATCAGGACGCATGCAGTTATGCTGCGGTGCAGTACGCAGCGTAACTGCATGCAATACGCACACGTGCACACATAGCCTAATCTATTCTCTTTTAAAGGGAGTTGTGGTAGGTCTTTGGCTCTGTAAAAGAGTTTAACTTCTATAAACCCTGAACCTTTCTTTAAAAAAAAAAAAAAAAATCTTAGTTGTAGTAAAATGCCTTGTACACGCCAGTTTCCAGCATCACCCCTCTCCTCTGCAGTCCTGTACAGTGCACACAGGGACCGTGGTGCTACTTCCATCCTTGTGAGCCTATGAACCTTCCGAACACAAAGCTTTATAGACTCTCATTGTAAAAGCTACTTTTGGTCTAGACCACATCGTCCGGTGTCATCCAGCTAGCTTGATTTTTAAGTCACGTGACCCAGAAGTGGAGCGGCGTGACGCTGCAAACTGGAGAAAACGACAGTGGCTAAGTGTCTTATTAGATCTGCACTAGAGACCGGTTCAGGGGATGGGTGGGCTTCTCCGAAGGTGGATATGGGATGGTTTGGAGTCGATCGTGCGGTCTCCAAACCATCCCAAGACCGTTCTTCTGACATGGCTCTTCCTGCAACCGGTCCTGGACATGATTTGGGGGAAGTCATCGTTGTAACCTGTGTTGTATAATGCTAGGCTGATGTGCAGGGAACATGAAAAGAGCTGCAGACATGCAGAGTCCTGTTTTCATAGTAGTACATAATTGATTGCTTTTCTCTTGTTTCAGTGATTAGTCATAATTAAAGAGCGTAATTATTATTTATTTATTTTTTTTATTTTAATCCCCCCCCCCCCCCCCCCCCTCCCCTTTTTCGTCTATGTTGCAGATTGAAGCTCATCAGTTCCGGCACCTGGTTTCCATTTTGCGGTACATTTTACTTTCCCGAGGTCCATCTGAACTGAAGACTGAGGAGCTGCACAGGTTAGTGTGAATTGTCACTGACTGGTGGAGCGAGGCTCACTAGCCTTTTTTTTTTTTTTTTATTATTATTATTATTATTATTATTATTATTATTATTATTTTCTTTTTAATCTACTAGTCTACTTCTGGATCAAGAAGTGAGTGGGTGCTGTTGACTTGGCTCTTTTGGGTACTTGCCATATCTCCTACACCGACTAACCTCAAAGGTTGTTGGGTTTTTGAGTTTTTTTTGTTAGAACTTTTTAAATAACCCCAATTCTGTCATTTTGACTTGTTTATGGCACTACTTTTATGTGTTGGCATTACTAATTATGCTTTTACTGTATACTTTGCCGATTTTATTTATTTATCCCCCCCCCCCCTAAGAACTCTATCATTACTTCAGTACTTGCAGAACCTTCAGTGTTTCTTGACCAGTTTTCAGAATATTGCAGATATTTTCCTGTCATTATAATCAATTGCGTCAGGCTTAACGTCTGTTATTGATTTTTGCCATCATCCGCCAGGCCTCCTTAGCGTAAAGAATATGCTGACGCACTTTGATCGTAGTCCATATACCTCCTTCCATTGTCCTTCCCTTTTTTTTTTATCTATCCTCTGACTACGTGTCACCAGTACTTTAATGGTTATGATTGTCGGAATATCATATCGAAGAGCCATAAATATCTGGGTGGACAACACCTTTTTGGCTCTGCAAACTGTGTGAGGGAACTCTTATTTTCCTTATTGGTGCCGCACCTCTGAAATTTCCATTAGATCAGCATGAGAATCGCAAATCGACAATGGTTGACCCACTGTCTTGAGGATGTAAAATATGAATGTGGTGGTTTCTGTGGTTGGCGCGGCTTCTGTGGCTGGCGCGGCTCTTGGGGCCGGCTTCTGTGGCTGGCGCGGCTCTTGGGGCCGGCTTCTGTGGCTGGCGCGGCTCTTGGGGCCGGCTTCTGTGGCTGGCGCGGCTCTTGGGGCCGGCTTCTGTGGCTGGCGCGGCTCTTGGGGCCGACTTCTGTGGCTGGCGCGGCTCTTGGGGCCGGCTTCTGTGGCTGGCGCGGCTCTTGGGGCCGGCTTCTGTGGCTGGCGCGGCTCTTGGGGCCGGCTTCTGTGGCTGGCGCGGCTCTTGGGGCCGGCTTCTGTGGCTGGCGCGGCTCTCTTGGGGCCGGCTTCTGTGGCTGGCGCGGCTCTTGGGGCCGGCTTCTGTGGCTGGCGCGGCTCTTGGGGCCGGCTTCTGTGGCTGGCGCGGCTCTTGGGGCCGGCTTCTGTGGCTGGCGCGGCTCTTTTGGGGCCGGCTTCTGTGGCTGGCGCGGCTCTTTTGGGGCCCGCTTCTGTGGCTGGCGCGGCTCTTTTGGGGCCCGCTTCTGTGGGTGGCAGAAGTGAACCTCTCCTCCCCCACCCCTTCTTTGAATATTCTTGGCATATTACATTTGTGATGAGAACATAGTTTTTGCTGGCATGTGAGCAGCCAAAAAAACCCTAAATGTAAATGTCACTCCTTCCCGTTCACTGCCTGCGTCCTATTTATATTCAGAAATGTGAAGTATCCTGTGGTAAACTCTTCATTCCCACACGGAGATGTCCCTGAGAGAGACCCCTGTGTGGCAGGAGAAGGGGTAGGAGGTGGGGGGACAACATGTCGGAGTGATTAATGACCGCTGGGGAGAGAATGGAGAAGTAATGTTATTATATACATACTGACTCCGGAATGCAAGTTACTATTGTGCTCCCCCGGCCGAGTCACCGGCACCCAGGACATTATACACACTTGTATGCCAGAAATAAAACTGTCAGGAACCTGACAAAGATCACTGTGTGCCCTCACCAAAAATAAAACACAACATTGTTCTGGCACAGCCAAGCAGAAAATGTCAACTTTGTCAGTGGCTGAAGGGGTTTTGGTTCCAGCTTCTTAGGAAAACCAAAATACTTATTTCACGTGTCCTTGTGCCTGACACCATTGAAACGAAAAATGGTGCAATTGTGTGACATGAATGTGGTGTATGGTCCGTACCCCTCCTAATGGTGGCAGCGCCAACTCCTGTCACATCACCTCTTAAATTGAGGGTCTGGTGTCTGAGACCTTATGGCAATCCAGCGATACCAGGAAAGCTTTAGCTGGCTTTGTAGAACCATATAGTAGTGCCATATAAATGGTCGCCATGTGACATTACACTTTTGATAGGTTTCACACCCCCTTGGTCAGAATAATTAAACCCTTCACCCCCGGGTGATCTTTCGATTTTTTTTTTTTTTTTTTTTTTTTTTTTTTTTTTTTTTTTGTTTTTTTATTTATTTTTTTTTATTTTATTTATTCTTTTCCTCCCCCTTCTTCCGAGAGCCGTAATTGTATATATATTATTTTTTTTATTAATTAAAATAATATAATTTTAATTATTATTTAATTAAAAATATATTTTAATTATTTTATGATTAATAATAAATATTTTATTAAATAATAATTAAACTAATATTATTATTATTATTATTATTATTATTATTATTATTATTTATTATTCTAGTCCCCCTAGGGGGCTATAAGGATCAGCAGTCTGATCACTTGTTCATTTCTGTAGATCACAGCTGCAGAGCTCTGATTTCCAGAAATGCTGCTTTCCTCTTACAGCCAGCGCTGTCAGCAGTAGGAAGGGAGTCATGATGGCTACAAGGGTCATCATATTACCCTGTGCTAGCATGGCAACCATTGGCTCCACGTGATCACATCACGGGGCCTTCAATGGCAGCGGGGAAAGGCTAGTTCCCCTCTGCGGGCATTTACATCACACTGTCACATTTTGACAGCGAGATTTAAGTGGTTAACAGGTGTGGGTGGATCGCGGATTCACCCATGCCTGATAGCCGCACGTCAGCTGTTCAAATCAGCTGACATGTGCGGGACTCACCGCATCAGCTGGCGGTGATTACCCCGACATGAGCCATGATGTACCCTGTACGTCATGTGTCGAAAAGAGGATAACTGGTTATTCCCATGTCAAAGATCCTATCCTAATGTGTAATATTGGTAAATGTCTCTTAAATAGAAATGTAGTACAGTTATGTTGCTTACCTCATGTGCAGGGTATTGCAGGACCTTTTATTTATTCATGGTTACAACTATACATATATAGTGACAGTTAGCTGCTAGTGGTTACCATGGATACCTAAAGTCCTGCAATGCCCTGAACATGAGGTAAGTGACATAGTGAATCAGAAGAACTATACTACATTTCTAATTGGAGGCATTTGCTATTATTAATTATTAAATCATACTAATATTTAAAATCGTATATAATATCTAATATATTTGTATTTCAGCAATACGATCAACCTGTTGAGCAACATTCCCATTTCTTGCATGGATGCCATCATATGCTCTGCCGCGACAGAAATGGCTGCGACTAAGAATGAACCTGATATGCAGGCCATCCATCACATTCTGACCTTCATGGAGAAGAGAATTGACAAGGTATCCTTCTCTGTCTCAATACGAAATTTTTAACTAGTTTTGTTGGGTTTTCAGTTATGGAATAGGTGTCCAAAACACTTTTTTTTTCCAATATGGCTGACTATTAGATCTGTGTCAAATCATTGAGGGCAAATATTTTGCTGTTGGCGCCTTTTTGGGTATCGACAGGTGACTAAGTATGTCTGTAAATTTGTCTGGTTCTGATGGCGCCAGAGAAGAAACTGAGGTCAATGTCTTAGAGGTTGTCCACTACTTTTACATTGAGGGCCTATCCTTAGGATAGATCACCAATGTCAGATCGGCCAGGGTCCAACAACCCGCACCCCTGCCAATCAGCTGTTCCCGGTGATGGAAATGCTCAGTTCCAGAGCTGCCAGTATTGATAGCGTATGGTTACTGCACATTCACCTCCCATTCAAATCAATCGGAGTTGATGTGCAGTACCCGGTGGCCACCATTGCTATCAGTTGATGGGGCGATTCCAGAACTGAGCATTTCTGGCTTCTGGTACGGAGAATCACTGATAGGTCTGATCAGCCGGGGTCATACACCCAGCTCCCCCACCTATCGTAAGGAATGCCCATCAATATTAAAGTAGTGGAAAACTCTTTAATATGGTAACCATTGGGGTATTGCTATATAAAACAGGTAGTCACTGATACGTAAAATGTGGAATTGCCTCCCCCCAACCCCTTTCTTTTGAGTTACAGGATTAGTAATATGGAGGGAGTTTCATAGACCTCTACCCATTACTAATCCATGGTTTAGTGGCAGCTAAGTGTTAACCCCTTTATTACCACCTCACCAGGGCAATCTGGATGCCCTGAAATTGTCACATCTAATGGATGCAACAATTCTGGGTGGCTGCAGCCTACTAGTTTTAGGCCAAGGAGGCCCAATATCCATGGGCCTACCCAGCTTCAGAATACCAGCTAATTTTTACAAAAAAAACAAAAACAAAACAAAGCCACACAGGTTCCCTCATATTTTGATACACAGCCAAGATAACTCACGTCTGGGGGCTAGAGCATCGAGCTACATCTATGCTGTGTATCAATATACAGTGGACCCTACGCCTATTTTATTTTTACACTCATTCGGGACCCAGACTGCCTTTGTGAGGGCGACCAATTAAACGCTGGCAGTCCGTCATAGACTGTGGGTGGAGGAAGCAGTGAATATGTATTGAGAAGTAGTGAAGGGACCCGATAGGTAGGTGTGTGTGTGTGTGTGTATGTTTATATAGACAGACGCCAGGTGGTGATCGGGATGGCAAGTGACAGGTCTTCTTTGACCACTCCTGGACCTGTTTTAATTGGATCAGCAGCACTCGTTCTCACAGCTGAATCTCCTATTGGCCCTAAAGGCGTTCATTCAGATGTCCACGTATGGACACTGATAAAGTGACTGTGGGTCTCCCGATCAGAACTTGACAGCCTTTTTAGGAATATATAAAACTCGTGTTTGATCAGGAGACCAGTGGCTGGTTTGTGTACAAACCATTCTCTCAGCAGAAGTCTGGACCCGACTTCTGGGTTTACTGGCTATATATGATGCAGTTGGCTCAGGAAACTTTATGTTCAGGCTGGGTCTACCATTGCTAGACCGGTTTCACATGCCCATCATACCCATTCTAAGGGGTCTGTGCCCTTGTGGCTTCCGCAGAAAGTTGCTAGAGTAGGTCTTGCCCTGGACAACTTTATAGCTGGGGGAAGCTGCAGGTAAACCTAGCTGATCGTCCATTTTAGGGTATTTCCATCTCAAGGGTGGAATCACAAAGATTTTCCTTCAATTTATGAGATGACCTATATGACCACCACTGATCCTGCACAACTGACTGGCCGTGAACTGACTACATTTATGTGAAGGTCTCTGGGTTTCTGTAGGACAAATTCCACCAATGCTGACATAATTCTGGTTTGGAGTCAAGGATTCTACGTTTGGCTTTAAGTGACTTCATGTCTTAATATTATCTGCTTAATGTCACAGTCAGCTTTTTTTCTCTCTCCATCTTATTTTAGGGAAGCGGCTTCAGAGAAGGCCTCACTCCTGTTCTTAGCTTACTCACTGAATGTTCCAGAGGGCACAGAAGTATCCGGAAGTACCTCAAGGCAGTGGTAATTAATTTATTGTACAAGTAATGCCAAAAATATTTTTTCTAGGACCAATGAGCTATTCTGTAGCTACATTTAGGGCAAATTTCTTTTTTATTTACTTACAGTACCCTGCTTCTACTAGGTGCTGCAGTCCCCATCCCCCTCTTTTATGTTCCTGAGTAGCCTCACCTCCTGAGAGACATGTCTCATGATAAAATGGTAGAATTCACCTATATTTCTGTGCACTCCGCTCTAGCAGTTGCCTGGCTGACTTTTTATCTTCTGCCATCTACATCAGTATAGTTGCATTGTGATTTTATTAATTTTATTTATTTGTTACATAATTGTTAGATGCCGCTGATTATAGCAGAGCTCAACTCTCCTGCACTCCTCTGAAATGGCAGGGCTGTGTTGTGTTGCCTGCTGCAAACACACCAGTTTTTTGTGAAACTGCAAATACCACTCGATAGATGCTTATGTCAGAAGATAATTCTCACATGTTCATCAATACAAGGCATTTTGATTTCAGCAGAATTGCTTTCAATAGCGGGAAGCAAACACTGCTCGTCTATCAGCCCTTGTTCATAGAATTCCATCCTGCAATAGATCCTCCTTGCTGTCCCCTGTATACAGAACTCCATCCTGCAATAGATCCTCCTTGCTGTCCCCTGTATACAGAACTCCATCCTGCAATAGATCCTCCTTGCTGTCCCCTGTATACAGAACTTCATATATCCCATTCTGCAGAACACTCCTATTGGTTCCCAGCATACTGTTGCCTCCTGATATTAACTCCACACGGTAATTGTGGGAGTTTTACACTCCTTCCCTGCAGTGATATAATTCCTTACTATATTCTTAATTGGAGGTATTTGCTAATATTTTTCTACCTGCTACATATTGGGATAGGATCTTGGAGATGGTAATATAGTTCTCCCCCACTATATCGCGGTTCACTGATTGCAGCTTCACTGAGTCGTGGGTGTTTGTCATTTTATAAGACTCAATCCCCAAACTTGGCGGGAAAAAAACAAACCATAGGGTCTGTTTTTATAATTCTGTGGTGTCTTACCGGGGAGGGCAGCAGTGGTAGAGCGGGGTCACAAGAGGCAGGGGGTGGTGGTGAAGTCGGGCGATGGTGTGGCGGGTGCCCCAGATGCTCGCTACGTACACTGGCAGGAACATCCAGAAACTGTCAGCTGTGCGGGCTTCAAAATTATGGCTACCGTAGTCGGCGCTTGCACTGATTGAGTTATTGGCTCAATGATGAACAGAGATCTCATCTGCGCATGCTTCACCTCTGGGTGCCATTTTCCTTAAGTCCGCTGCCGGGAGATCAATGGGGCGACTCGTGCACAGATGAGATCTTGAGCTGAGAGCTTAATCTGCGCATGCACGGACTCCAGGCGCCATTATTTTTAGGATGGTCCCTGCTTCATCTTCTGAAGCGCACAGTTTGCAGCCCGTAGCATTGCCCTGCCTTCTGTCACCCCCCCCCCCCCTCCCCGTGGTAGTCTCTAGAACGTAACTCCCGCGATAAGTGAATAAGTGAAAGATCACTGTACCCCTTTTTAAGGCATGCTGAATTTTTCACACTCCCAACAATTTAAGGGGGACCGAATACTAATGTCTCATTTTACTAATGGAACTGTTGCTCTCATGCTCCCTTTAGGTTCTCCCACCACTGAAGGACGTGTCCAACCGACCAGAAGTGGGCTCCACCCTTAGGAATAAGTTGGTCCGGCTGATGACAAATGTGGATTTAGGGGTGAAGCAAACTGCTGCTGAGTTTCTGTTCGTTCTGTGCAAAGAGAGAGGTAATTGATCGGTACTGAGTGGCTGATGAGGTGTCTGTGTGTGGTTCTGTGTATGTGTGTGGTTCTGTGTATGTGTGTGGTTCTGTCTGTGGTTCTGTATGTGTGTATTTTTGTGGGAAGAGGGGATCTGAAGGGTACAATTCTGCTAAAATGTCTTCTCCCTGGCAGTGGATAGCCTTCTTAAATATACAGGTTATGGAAATGCTGCCGGGCTTCTCGCTGCCAGAGGTCTCCTAGCCGGTGGTAGAGGTGAACGCTGGTATTCTGACGATGAAGATACGGACACTGAAGAGTATCTCAAGGCAAAACCAAAGTAAGGATATCTATGTAAGCCATCATCTTTATCATTGCCAGCATTACAGAATTTGAAGTAAAATTTTATATAGATATATTTATATATTTTATTTTTATTTTTTTAGCATCAATCTAATAACAGGTCATGTTGAAGAACCGTTGCCAAATCCTATGGATGAAATGACGGATGAGCAGAAGGAACACGAGGCGATGAAACTCGTCAGTATGTTCGACAAGCTTTCCAGGTAATGAAGTCACATAGGATCAATGGCTGCCAAAGTGTAATGGCCTAACAATACTGATGTTTCCTGGCTTATTTTTGGGGAAACCCCTGGTGGTCACAAAGAGGAATCAATACTGTAACGACCGCTATGTGGTGGTCATACCCCTATATCCACACATAACACCACATCTTGGTAATAAAAAATTTATATCCACACAGTATAATACAGTGGAAAAGATTTGGGTAACAATCTCAGACAATATATTGATCTAGCTTCCAAAAGATTGATAAATCTTCTACCCTTTGGAATTGTTTAACACTGGTAAACTTTATAGCGCCACCATGGTACTTGGGCCGGATCTGGTACTGTAGGCCATCCTCCCCACTGGATAAACTCATGTGTTGCATATTTGGTGTGGCTTTTTACTTCTTCTTTTTTTTTTTTTTTTTTTTTTTTTTTTCATGCAGATGTCTAACTTTTTACATTGCAAAGAATTCAATTTATGCTACTTTAAAGTCTGCAGTGTAGACTTTGAAATATCCATTTCTGCACTATACAAATGGCCTTTAGAGAATGAAGGGGCCTTGATGTGACCCCCACATATTGGATGTAGCAATCCTAAAAGTCCATATCGACCATTATCCCAATCTTTATGGCAAGGCTTGTTTTAAAAGAAGCCAAACCGGAAACTCCATTTGCAGACTTGTGTTTCGGGGTGTTTGTTCCTCATCAGTGCAAAGCAGGAGATCTGATTTGGCTGGGTGGGGAATAGGGGGACTCTAACTGGGGAACTATTGAAATTTAGATACTGGTCTACAGAAAACTCACAACAATTAGAGATTTAAAGTCTTTGATTTTATGGGTAGGTTTCAAAATTGTTGTTGCTAATTATTATTGCTCCTGTTATTTTATGACTCTTTACATGTAAAAAGGGGTACACATAGGCAAGTACAATAATCATAAACAAAACAAGATAGAGGAGAGAGGACCCTGCCCCCGAGGGCTCAGTCTACAGGGATGGGTAAGGATACAGTAGGTGAGGGTAGAGCTGGTCTATAGTGGACTGAGGCTTCCTGCAGGTTGTAGGGTTGTCGGAAGAGGTGGGTCTTCAGGTTCCTTTTGAAGCTTTCCAAGGTAGGCGAGAGTCTGATATGTTGTGGCAGAGTGTTCCAGAGTATGGGGGAGGCACGGGAGAAATCTTGTATGCGATGGTGGGAAGAGGAGATAAGAGGAGAGTAGAGAAGATCTTGTGAGGATTGGAGGTTACATGCAGGTAAGTACCGGGAGACTAAGTCACAGATGTATGGAGGAGACAGGTTGTGGAAGGCTTTGTAGGTCATGGTTAGGGTTTTGAATTGAAGTCGTTGGGTAATGGGAAGCCAGTGAAGCAGAAAGCAGAGGTTGGGGAGTAGCGGGGTTGACATGTGTATTAGTCAGGCAGCAGAGTGTAGAATAGCTTGTAGGGTTGCAAGACTGTTAGAAGGTAGGCAACAGAGGAGAAGGCTGGAGTAGTCCAAGTGGGAGATGAGGGCATGCACTAGTGTTTTTGCAGCTTTTTGGGAAAGGAATGTACAAAAACGGCAAATGTTTGCGTCGGCAGGAGGTGAAGAGGGCTTGGATGTATGGCTTGAGAGTAGAGTCATGGGTTACCCTGAGGCAGCGAGCTTGTGGGACTGCGGAAAGTGAGCAGCCATTGACTTTCATGGATAGATCAGTTGGGGGAGGGTTGTGTGAGGAGGAGGAAAGATGAGAAATTCTGTTTTGTCCATGTTCAGCTTTAGAAATCGAGCAGAGAAACATTGTGGGATTCTGGTTAGTAAGGAGGTGATGTCCGGTCCAGAGAGGTAGATCTGCGTATAACAGCGTAGAGGTGATTGTTAAAGCCATGGGACTCTGAGCTGTCCCAGGCCGAAAGTGTAGATGGAGAGCAGCAGTGATCCAAGAACTGAAGCTTGGGGGACACCGACAGCTAGGGGGAGAGATGAGGAAGAGGTGATGTGAGAGCGGGAGACTCTGAAAGTCCGGTCTGTTTGGTATGAGGAGATCCAAGATGGCGCCAAGTCTGTGATACCGAGAGATGAGACGCTGTAGTAGGAGGGAGTGGTCCACTGACAAAGTTGTGAAACCTTGTGCAGATTTGGTACCAGTTTTACATTGGGATGCTGCTGATGGTGAAAATCTGCAATATTAGTTGCGCTGTGGATCCTTTAAAGGGGTTGTCCGACATAACAAAAATTTTTGAGTTTAAGCTAATCTGTGCTTTATTGTCATATAAAAACCCCTACATTGTTATTTTTTGTTTTCTAACTTTTGTTCCTCTTGAATTCACCCTTTATTCTCTGCAGCTCCTTGTTTACATTCAGCTCCAGCAAACTGACCATTTCCTGTGCTGAACCTCCCAGTCACAGCTGGCACCGCCCCACCCCAGTGTCCAGCCCCACCCCAGTGTCCAGCCCCACCCCAGTGTCCAGCCCCACCCCAGTGTCCAGCCCCACCCCAGTGTCCAGCCCCACCCCAGTGTCCAGCCCCACCCCAGTGTCCAGCCCCACCCCAGTGTCTAGCCCCACCCCAGTGTCTAGCCTCGCCCTCTGCCCGCCCCCTGCACACACATTCCCTGTCAGTATATTCTGCCCCAGCACCTAACCTGTTATCACTACAGCATTGCAAATAACAGCCCCACATCGGGCTCTGCACCGCATACGCACATCGGGCTCTGCACCGCATACACACACGGCGCTCTGCACCGACCCCCCCATAGGGAACACATGTAGGGAGTACATACTCACCCGTCCACGGTCCCCGCCGCTCCTGCACTGTCTGTGCTCTGGCCATATCAGCACAGTAGTGACGTCACCGCTGTGCTGAAGAGAGCACAGACAGCGGGACAGTGATGAGAAGCAGCGGTGCGCTCCTTCTCATCAGCGCTTTCAAATATACCGGCATCTGTGATGCCGGTACATTTGAATGTGTGATCCTGTGCAGTGGGTCCGGTGCTGGCGCTGACACCACGGCAGCCGCCGCCAGGCCCCGCCTCCAGGTCACGGGTCCCACAGAAGTGCAGGGGAATGTGTGGGAGGGTGCGGGGGAATGTGTGGGAGGGTGCAGGGAAGGGGGCGGGGACTCCACGCACTGTACAGCCCAGCAGGGAGGCGACATGCTGTTTCCAGATTTGCATGTCAACATGGCCCTGCCCATGTTGACATGAAATGACCGGAAGCAGCAAAATCGCGGCAGGAGCGGTCACATGACCACTCTGAGCCGGGGGAGAGGGGCTGACAGCAGGGCAGGTAAGTGGTCACTATCTACTTACCTGCCCCAATGTAGCCCAATAGGGTAATAATGAAAAAAACTCAAAATAAGCCGGATAACCCCTTTTAAATCTGCTAAAAGAATATACAGCAGATTTTACCTACTGGAAAACCTGCTGCCTTTC